>NW_024870676.1:73265-76151 GCF_013358625.1 Macadamia integrifolia | reverse complement strand
CCTCCCCCCCAAAAAAAAGCCAAAAAGAGGAAAGAAAAAGGAGAAAGAAATAAAAAAAATATATATATGTAAGGAAAGAGCTCCACCACAAAATCAATGGCCTATCCTAAGCAGGAAGGGAAATCTGAAGAGGAATAAGAAACTACCAGTCTTCCCCTTGATGTAGGAGTTAGGGCTTTAGCAGTCTTCCCCTTGATGGCAACCCAATCCAAGCCAATCAAGTATTTGATGAAGACCCTGTAGGCCTAAACTAGAACTAAGCATAAGACTTTGGTTGGCACTTTTGAACCAAATCAATGTGAGGGCTCAAGGTGCTAATTACCTATACCATGGGTTGTGGTCAACAAGCTAGACCTTAAATTACTTGACATGCTTTGTGGTCTAACTACCCTGACCATCTCCACCCTTGGTCCATATATACGGTGACTAATGCTATTGGCTGGTATGCAGAAGAAGTGCTGTTCCTTGCTTGTGTCATATTGGTGTGCTTATTTGCTTTACAACATTATGGAACCCATAAGGTTGCTTTCCTTTTCGCACCCATTGTCATTATCTGGTTGGTATCGATCTTCATCATTGGCCTATACAACACATTATATTGGAACCCTATGGTTTTCGCTGCACTATCTCCAACTTATATTGTCAAGTTCTTTAGACAAACTGGCAAAGAAGGTTGGATTTCTCTTGGAGGCATTCTTCTTTCAATAACAGGTACATGGACCTAAGCATAGCAACTGGTCTTGGATTTTCTTTGATTCCTCTAATCCTCTCAGAGTTAATAACCAAGATTAACTTTACTGTTTCCCACCAGGTTCAGAGGCCATGTTTGCAGATTTAGGACACTTCACTGCCTCATCAATAAGGGTAAACATTTCACCATTGTCTACTGACCTTTATACACAATTCAAAAATGTGGGATAACCCACTTGTAGAGTATATCCATTATCCAATCTCCCACATGAGATCACATTATATCTGAATCCAGCTTATAGCTTTGCCTTTCCTAATATATTTTCTTGATCTACTTCTTACACTTTTCACTTTTGTTATCACTGATTTTGCAGCTTGCCTTTGTATTCACTATATACCCATGTTTAGTAGTACAGTACATGGGGCAGGCGGCCTTTCTTTCCAAAAATCTATCTTCTTTAACTCAGAGTTTCTATCCATCCATACCAGGTTAGAACCAATAGTCAGTTTTGATTATTTCAGTGAATATCCAGGCACTGATTACTGTTGCTCTTTCCTCTAGATAGAATATACTGGCCCATGTTCGTGATTGCAACGCTTGCAGCCATTGTTGGGAGTCAGGCAGTCATCACAGCTACCTTCTCCATTATCAAACAATGCCATGCTCTTGGATGCTTTCCACGGATCAAGATTATTCATACGTCAAGACATATATATGGTCAAATCTATATCCCAGAAATAAATTGGATTCTCATGATCCTTTGTCTTGCTATAACCATTGGATTCAAGGACACAACTTTGATTGGAAATGCTTATGGTATGTCTATTCTTATTCTCTCAGTTACTAGTATTTCAAGCTTACAATGACATGATATGGGTTTGGACTTTGATCTATGAACATGTCTATCTGCACATAAATTTCAGGGCATGCATGGAAGAGGAATTAAGAATCCTTGATAGCACATTCTTATTTTATTTGGACGGTTTTACATGCAGGGATTGCTTGCATGTCAGTAATGTTCATTACAACATTTCTAATGGCATTGGTAATAATCTTCGTCTGGAAAAGAAGCATCATATTAGCTGCAGCTTTTCTCCTCTTCTTCTGGTTCATCGAAGGGATCTACTTATCATCAGCATTCATTAAAGTGTCCCAAGGAGGATGGGTTCCTCTTGTGCTCTCAACCATCTTCATGGCCATCATGTATGTCTGGCACTATGGAACTCGCCAAAAGTATGAATTTGAGCTACACAACAAGGTCTCAATGAATTGGTTACTGAATCTTAGCGGTTGCCTTGGGCTTGCTCGAGTACCTGGAATTGGTCTTGTCTATTCTGATTTGGCCACTGGTGTCCCTGCCATTTTCACTCACTTCATCACCAATTTCCCAACATTTCATGAGGTACTGATATTTGTTTGTGTGAAATCAGTGCCTGTCCCCTATGTCTCAACTGAGGAACGCTTCCTTGTTGGTAGGATCTGCCCAACACCATACAAGATGTATCGATGCATTGTAAGGTATGGGTACAAGGACATTCAACAGGATAATGGTGACAGTTTTGAGAACCAAATCATCCAAAGTATTGCAGAGTTCATACGGATGGAAGAGCAGTTCTCATCAACCTCTGAGATTTCTGAAAGTTCACATCTTGATGAGAGAGTGGCCATCATAAGCACTAGAGCTACCCCATTAAGCTTGACCTGGATAGATACTGATCTGGAAGTGGATACAATCCAAAGTAGTACTACATCAGTACTAAACACCTCCTCAAGCATCAGATTGGCATACGAGGAGGAAAACCCATCAATCAGGAGGCGTCAAGTCCGGTTACAATTGGAATCCAATCCAAGCATGAGTCCTTCAATGAGGGAAGAACTGATGGATTTGATCCAAGCAAAAGCAGCAGGGATTACATATATAATGGGCCACTCATATGTAAAGGCCCATAAGTCATCTTCATTTCTGAAGAAATTAGCGATTGATATGGGATATTCAGTTCTTCGGCAGAACTGTAGAGACTCCACTTGGGCACTTGACATTCCTCACATAGGTCTCATTCAAGTTGGCATGATCTACTATGTGTAGCTCTGGAATGAAAAGATAAGCTATTCACTGTCCAGAAGTTATGGCACTGGAACTTCTGCTCATATGCTACATGAATCACACTTTCTGCTCTAATCAAATCCAAAAAAAA
>NW_024870676.1:58833-73245 GCF_013358625.1 Macadamia integrifolia | reverse complement strand
AAAAAAAAAAGATAAATGATAGATAACTAGAACTCCTGCTCTTGTACATATTACATGCATTATCCTTCCTGTTCTTTGAATACCTAATAAATAGATAAAGGGAGTGAATGAAACTTCTACAGGTTTACTTAGAACTTGACACTTTCTTTTAATCCCCTTATCTTATTCCAAAAAGTTTGTTAAGATAAAGATATAGAAGAGTTTTCAAAGATAATTTGAAAGCGACAAATCATTATGTCAGTAAAAAAAGGTGTCATTGTCATGTGCATTTTCAAGTACACATGACACTATTACCTTCATTGGAAAAATAAATGGTCCCATACTAAAAAGGCAAAAAGGTAAGGTTACAAATTATTTGACACCTTGAGGGGTGTCAATAAGAAAATCCAAGAGATAAAGGAATTTTATATTAAAAAAAAAAAGAGAAAAGGGAAAATTACACCCCCTCCCTTGTACTTTGTTGAAATTACACGTGGATCCAAGGGTTTGAAGAAATTACGCCCCCCTCCCTTGACATTTCTAAAGTTCTTACAATTAGGTCCAATCCGTTAGTCCCTGTTAATTTGGGACTGTTAATTGATGATGTCATCTAATATCATACCATCTAATGTCCAAAAAACCCTTTTTTAGAGATGAACTTACCTATATGCCCTTCCATTAAAACAAAAGAAAGAGGGCTGCTTCTTCAAATTCTGTTTTCTTCAACTTTGGAAAGACTCCAGCTTTACCCCTTTTAAAACATAAGTACAAATTTTAGGGGTGATGGAATTTGAGTTCTTGGGAGATGACATTGATTACCGCTTTTCTCAGCTTAGGGTGCATCAGGAGTGGAAGGATGGCAGATGGGTTTCTTCCCGGTGAAAGAGGGTTTATGGGATTTGAGTTCCTGGGTTAATTATGAACTTTAATGGGGTGGGTTCTTGTTGATCTCTCTTTCTCTCCCTTCATCAATGAGGTAGTCATGGCTACATCCAAAAGTTGGGGTCTCCTGTTCAACAGCTTCTACGAGATGGAGACGACCTTTGTTGAGTACTGGAATCGCGAGTTCAAGCCAAAAGCTTGGTGCGTAGGTCCACTCTGCTTCGCCAGGCAATCACAGAGAGGTCCATAACCACAACCAGAAGACAAACCCATGTGGATGCGATGGCTCGATACCAGAGCAAGTTTAGGTGAGGGACGCAAGGTTTTGTATGTCGCGTTCGGGACTCAAGTAAGCGTTTGCGAAGAACAGATGACAGATTGCAGTTAGGTTGGAGAGATCTGGTGTGGACTTCTTGTGGGTGGTGAGATCGAGGTCGGAATCGGACTCAAACTCGGCTTACTGGTTAGGGTTGGAGTTGGAAGGGAGGAAGAAGGAGAGAGGGTTGATAGTGAGGGAGTAAGTGGACCAGATGGAGATACTCAACCATGAGAGCGTTGATGGATTCCTGAGCCATTGTGGCTGGAATTCGGTGTCGGAAAGTATATGCGTGTCGGTTCCCATTCTGACGTGGCTAATGATGGCCGACCAGTTCTTGAATGCTAAGATGGTGGTGGAGGAGCTAGGGATCTGTTTGAGAATTCCAGGAGCAGGCGCAGGCAGTGGTGGTGTTGTCAGAGCTGAGGTCTTGCAGAGGATGGTTAAGGAATTAATGGTGGAAGAGAAAGGTAAGAAGGTTAGAATCATGGGAGAAAAGGCTAGAAGGGCCATGTCTGAAGGTGGGTCCTCAATTCAATTCCTAGCTCACTGGAATGGTGCATCTACAAATCAACACTGGTTCAACAAACCCGACAAACTGGCGTCTTCAACAGCCATGAATCGACGCATTGAGCATGAAAACTGTGTTTGCAAATGGGTTTTTTCAATCGAATGGTGATTAGCAAGAGAAGCTAAAGATTCGAGAATGAAATGGGCTCTTCTGGTTCTGGTTGTTTCTCTTGGTATCTGAAACAGATTGCCTGGTTTGAGGAGTGGAAATTGGGAAAGAAGAGGAAGAGAGAGAGAGAGAGAGTGGACAGAGCTGCAGGAATGCTACCAGCTACCCTATTAAGTTTTTTTTTTTTTTTTTTTTTTTTTTTTGAAGGGTAATATGGTCTTTTGAGGTTTAAAACTAACAGCATACTAACACCGTCAACGCCATGGGAGGGGGGAATAATTTTCCCAAAAAAAAAAATCCACAATGCATACCCCACAAGCAAAAATCCACAAGACAAGTATATGTGGTTTGCCAATGTGACTATGTCCACGGAGCAATGGCTTCTTGGGCTACAACCCCAATCAAGCCATTGCACAATGCACAATACAACATTTAGCAGCACCCACTACAAACAGCATCAACCCCCAATTTATGAAGCACCTAATACAAAAGAGCACCAGCCCCAACTTTATGTGGCAACCACCACAAAGGAGCTACAACCCCTCTATCAATCACCCACTTGATAGCTACAGCGATATAAATCACATGGCATATCCAAATGCCCCCTATACGCTCAAAACACTGACTCTGACATTTCATCAACATCTTGCCTACAGTGTAAGACACATACATTGATGTGAATGTATACAAGGAGATTACCCACAACTGAAGATGTGTCTCCTTGTCTTTCCCACTTCCTTACTCCACTTCAACACTTACAAGGCTTCAACCAATATTCTTGAACAAATCAGAATCTTTCTTGTGCTTCCTCCACAAACCTTCTTTTTTTTTTTTTTTTTGGTGACTCCCTTCTCCTCTCTTCACAAGCCCTTGACGATCTCATTCAAAGATTGAAGAATCCTTCTCGAGTTATGCACAATGAGGCCATAAGGACTCTTCTAGGGCTTCTTCATTTGGAGCTTCTCCTTTTTCCTTCTCGAGTGGGAATGTTCTATCTTATCTTAGGCCACTCCACACCACTTGATTTGCTCAAATACCCTCTACTAGAGTGAATTTCATGGAGCCATAGGTCATACATGGGACCTACAATTTCTGTTTAAATCCCAAGTTCACGAGGTCAGTACTAGTATCATTTGCTAGCCTATACACTGCTTTTGGTCCTATTTTTCCCCAGAAATTTCAACCTGATCCCTTCATACTATTCCTTGTAAGTTCCTCCAAGCAAACCCTAATTTCAAAGCCATCTTCATACCATACCTATACCCTTCCCCTGTTCTGGCCACAACCTACACTGACCCCCATCGCACCCTGTTATCTTGTAGCTTTTCTCTCAAATTTTAACCACTGTTGGGTCTTACCACGTACACCACTCGATCCTGATTTCAGCTCATTCTGAACCCTATATCTAGAGATATACAAAATATCATAACTTGACCTAATTCTGTTGTAACCTCTGAACAACCAATCACTGTTTCCAGTCCTGTTTCACTTTCATTTTCTGATAGCAGACCTTCCTTTCTAGCCTTCAATCCATAATCTTGAGCAACCACTCCTTCCTGCCGGCACTATTAGGGTTACAGTTTAAAGCCAGAAAATGACAAAGATAGGATTCTGTCATTCTTTTCACAAAATATTGCAGTTGAATTTTGTTCAAAAAAAAATTAAACAGGTGAAAAAAATATCTGACCATGGGTTTTTGCTCCATTGTGACCTAGTGGTCGTGGGTTTGAGTCGGGAAACAACCTCTCCAAGAAGCGGGATAAGGATGCATACATTATGACCCTCCCCAGACCCCACAGTGGTGGGAGCTTCGTGCACTGGTTACGCCCTTTTTTTTTTTTTTTGGGGGCAGTCAAAACTAATAATTGAACAATTCATCCTACATTATTTTCCCCCCAGCCAGGAGTTCCAGCATGGAAAATACACTCTTCTCCACAAATATTAGAATTCATGCCATTTCCAGTCAATAATATCCAAAATACATAAATATTTATGGACAATCCATCCTTCTCCATTGTAGCCATCATAGGATGATCTAAAAAAATATGGATCATCAATTTCGATTATATAAATGGAAATCAATTGACATGGCAGAAAATTAAGGAGAACAAGAAATTTTGTAGGGTTAATAACAATAGACCTGAGAAACAGATAAATAATAAGGGAACTTTCGCAAACAAGACAAGTCCTAACCATTGCACAATTAGCACCAGCAGAAAGAAAGGTCACCCTATAACAATATCAGACTTAATGCGGGATTGGTGGGTCCTGAATACCCAATTCGGATCACTGGGGCCCACCCAAGAGTGCAAGAGCCAAACACTAAGGAATGATGGCAATTTTGTAAATAAACTGAAGTTACAAATAGGAGATGGCACTCTTGTAATAAAACATATTTTAATAGGGGTCAATAGAGAATAAAAAAAGAGAACATGAAAGGGGATTTGATTTTACTCACTAGGGGTAAACTAGGAAGGGGCAAGACTCAATGGCAGGCTGTAATAAAGGAGGGGAGAAAGAGAGGGTCATTAATATGGGAAACTAAAAGAATGAAAGAAAGGTGGGATCATATGGTGAGAGAGAGCAATCTTGGAATGGACAAAATTCAATGGCAAGGTATAAAATACTAAGGAAAGAAAGGGCCATCTGATTGGTGGGGTTAAGGGCATTAATTACTTCAAATAAGGAGAAGAACATGAGTCGTCTTCAACATCCAGCCAAGTAAAGAGGCGGAGAACCCAACTACCCAAGTCGATTCAGGTGAGATATCTTCATCAATAGGACTCCAAACCAAACGAAATTTCATGTTCAAGCTCCTAACCCTTCAGCCTCTTAGAAACATCCAATGACAGACCCTGTAATCAGATAATGGGTTCAGATTAATTGATGGGAGCAGATCTGGGCGATGGTTCACAGACCAGACCTGGTTATGGCTTCAAGTCTTACTATAGGAGCTTCAACAGGAGCCAAGCTCCTAGGGTTTCAGTCGCCCAAGGGAGGGGAACCTTCGATCAAAGCTTCAGCCTAAGCAGGTCAAACACAGAGGAGATCAATGAACTTATGTAGGGCTGTAACTGTTGCCAGAAACAGAGTAATTCCAGATAAACGGAAAATACATCAGAAAAATAAGGAAGAATTGGAACGAAGAAGAAGAGGGGGGAGGGGAGGGGCACTGCCCAGGAAGGGATCCAGCAAAGAAATTACAGGAAGCGACACAAGATAGGGAGATCGCAGGGAAGAGGGGGGAAGGGGGGGAACAGCCACGCAGGCATTTCACAACTCAATCCATTCTCCCAGCATCTTGGACATAGGCCTTATACATTAATAAAAGCAAAAGCAAAAATAAATCCTACAAACTAGGAAACCAATGGGAGAAGAATCCTATTCTAATTTGCTAACAAAAAAAATTCCTAATCAAATTCAATAAAATAGAGAAAAGATATTAAAAGAATCCTAATCTAATCCACCAACTTAGGAGATAAAAATAAAGGTGCAAGTTTACTTCCAAAAAATAAAGGAATCAACAAAGCTGAAATCTCGATTCCCTCTAGCCTTAAATTTGGATCCAGTCCTTGGTCTGGGATCTCAAACGGGTTTGGATCGATCCATTGGAGCACTCCTACATGAAGACTGCTCACTGGAAATTAAAGAATTAACCTTTCTTGTATATAGATTCCCAAAGTGAGCAACCAAATACAGAAACTGAAGCATGTGAAATTGATTGATGAATTGAATTGCTTTAAAATCACCAACAAATAACAAAGTAATCAAATTAGTTGTGGATTTGAAATGTTGAAAAATAAAGTTTCTTACTGATTGAAGCAGAAGGCAATGCTTCCTCTCCATTTATGGATGCAAAACAATTGAATAACTCAACAAGGTGTTTCCCATGACTCTGAAACAATATTAGTTAAACAGGCTACTATATTTACATTTTGATCTTGGAAACAACTTATAGTTAGTTCAGGGGGAAACAAGCCATATGATCATATCAACTAGGAAAACTAACAGACTGATATTTAAAAATACTCCAATTGGATTAATGGAAACAATATGGAACATTCACAGATATATTCAAATGAATTGAGAACAAAAGATAGAAAAGAAATGCAAACCAAGGGAGAGTACCTGCATGCAGGCCATGTCTCAGCGAGGCCGGCCTGATCGATGGCCCAGCCCGAGTGTAAGTGAGGCAGAAGATAAGACATCTTTCCATTTCTCTCTTTCTTGCTCAGCACAAAGGCTAAAATCAGAAACTAGGAAACCATGCAACTCATCCATCTTCTCCAATTTCGTAAGTATCATTGTCTTGAGTTTCATTACCACCATCCAATTTCATCAGTTCAGCTATATTATTCAACATCAAATATATTTCTACTAATTGAGGATGTGCTTTATCATGAGCAATGAACTTATGAAGAGTCCTCCCAACCTCAACAAAGCTACATCCTGGGAACTTCTTAACACCCCTCTTCTCCATGGCTTCTCTCAATGTTCTAGCATCATTCCATCGCCTGGCAACCGCATAGACATTTGACAAACCAATATATCGACCATCATGATCTGGCTCCAATTCAATGAGCTTCCTTCCAACTTCTTCCGCAAGATCTAACCTTCCATGCATCCTACATCCACTAAGTAGAGCACCCAAAGTGGAAGCACTGGGTTCCACGGGCATTTTATCTAAAAACTGGAATGCCTTATCTAACCGACCTGCACGCCCAAGAACATCGACCATGCAAGCATAATGTTCACACTTAGGTGTCATGCCATGAGTATTAAGTAAATTGAAGAAGTTCCAAGCTTCCCCCACTAGCCCTCCATGGGCGCATGCACTCAATAAGCATAGATAAGTGATCTCATCTGGGGAGATCCCCCAAGCCTGCATCACTTTAAACAATTCCAACGACTCTTTAACCAATCCATGAGTAGCAAGTCCTCCAATCATCGCATTCCAAATTAATACATCAGTCTGCTCCATTGGTACCCCATGGAAAACTGCCAGAGCCTCATCAATGGCACCACACTTTGCATACATGTCCACCAGGGAAGTCCGTAGAGCCAGACTCAAAGGCATTGCACTATCATTCACATAATGGTGCATCATTCTCCCCTGTTCGAGAGCACCTAAATGGGCACAAGCACACAACACGCTCACCATTGTAACTTCATTGGCTTTTGTTCCTAGACGCTGCATTCTTTCAAAGAGACTTAAGGCCTCCCTATGGTCCCCGCTCTTGACATACCCATCAATCAAAGAGCTCCAAGACACAACATCCCGTTCAGACATCAATTCAAAGGTTTGCCGGGCAGCAACCAAATCACCACACTTTGCATATCCATCAACCATGGCATTCCATGAGACCAAGTTCTTTTGTGGCATTTCATCAAACAACTTCCGGGCAGAAATTATTTGCCCACAGGCAGCATACATATGAATCAAAGAATTCCGAACAAATCGGTCAAACTCAAACCCAGTCTTAGCAATACAATTATGCACTGCCACACCATGCTGCAATGATGACAAACGGGCTGATGACTTTGCTAGAAAGGGAAAAGTAAGATGATCAGGTGAAACTCCAGCCCTCAACATTTCAATAAAAATAGAGATAGACCCATTTGGATTCTTGCTTCTTGAGTAACCCCTTATAATGGTATTCCAATTGAAGATGGTTGGATTGGAGAGGTGACGAAAGACCTGATTGGAGTAATGGATGTCACCAGAATCAGATACAGCAGAGAAAGAAAGGACCCTCGACATGAAAAAATCATCTTCTGAGAGGCCAAAAGTTATGATTAAAGCATGGATTTGCCTCAATTCTAACATTGATTTGCATCGGTCTAGAAAGGAGATTAAACAGTTGTTTAGATTGAGGCTGCCATTAAACGACGAGAATTTCACCATTTACCAACTAAGAAAAAATAGTTCTAGTACCGAATCCACAGTCGCAAACTAGATAGGCTATAACTATTTTGCCATGTGAAATGGCTTCCAACACTGCTTGTGTAGAAAACCCACCAAATCGAATTCAAATGCCACTCTGATTCGTCAACTTCCTCTCATCTTCCCCTGCTTAGTCGACGGACAAGAGGTTGCAGGTTTCCACTCTCTCTCTCTCTCTTTTGCAAATAAGTTTATCAAAAAGTGGCCTTTTGCAATCTGGAGTGATGTTGAAGATTTATGAAGATATCTTTTTTTTTTTTTCTCTATACATTCCTTTGGATTGGTGTTTGCAGCAGAGAGGAAGGTGGGATTCAATCTCAGGTCATTCCACAAAGATTTGAGTTTCCAGTCAAAATGTCAAATTTTATTGTGGCACATGATCAAAATAGATTGGAGTCATGGAGTCATGGAGTCATGGAATGAGGAATCAGAATCAAAATGGGTGAACTCGATGAAACTTATCCAAAGTAGCAAGATCCCCAATTTTTTAATATAAACTCTGCAGGATCTTCAATTTTTTGTATAAATTTCACAAAAAAAATTGCTAAATCTTAAAAAATCTTTACCTTTTTATTTTTTATTATTAATTTTTAATGTCCTAATTGATTATAGACAATTGGAATCAAAATCAATGGGAAGTTTTGAACATTTGGAGTGCAAACAAATTACCCATGAAGTTTGAGGGAAATCTCAACTATCAATTATTAAGGTTAAGGATATGAATTTGAAATCGAAATCGTTTATCGAAACTTAATTGAGCCATTTACATTGAAACTGTAAAATCGTTTAATTAATGATTTGATTCTGGTTTCAAGTTTAAGATCAATTTGTTAAATGGGTTGGGTCGGTTTTAACTGTTTAATCCATTGGTTTCAAACCGAATTGACACCATGAAATTGAATAATTTAAACCGTCAAAATCGATCCAATTAACACGTATAACAATTAAATATTTGGTTGTTTTAATAAAACATAATGGTCTAATTTATGGATGAATTAAGGACCATAAAGGTTGTCCAATAGTCTATTCAATAATTTACTCTTATTATGTAGTTATGTAGTTAATTCATTGTTTGTTCAATGCTTCATTTAATTTGAAATAAGAGTGAAGCGTTTATCAACAAAAGCAAATTTTAGTAAGAATGCGAATAAATTAGCAAATCAATTGCAAACCGTTTAGAAACTGTATGGAATAAACCACGATCAAAACTGTTTAAAATCATGAAATCAACACTGTTTAAAAACCATGAAACCGAAACCGTAACTAAACGGTTGCAATTTTAGAAAGTGCAACCGTTTACTAATGGTGCGATTTTGGTTTCAGCCAAATAAATGTGAACCGAATCAAAACATATACATCGAAACCAAACCGATTAACACCCATATTAAGGCTCGGTCTAGTTAGAAGTGAAGTAAATAAAAATTTTCAACTGGTGAAGTGAAGTGAGAGAAAACCCAAAAAATAAATATAGAAGAAACTTTTTAACAAGTGTTTTGGTTGGAAGTAAAATTGTTTGAAGATAATATATAGAGCATAGAAGATGGGCGGTGAAAAATTTTCAGTGGTAGTAATACACCAGAAAATTAATAATGATCATTTTGGGTCAAATATTATCCAATAACAAAAAAACACGTGAGACCTTCGGTTACATTTTATGCATGAACTCCATTTTCTGTTCTACTGGGAGAGAGGATCAACTGGTACTAGTGGGGACAACAGGAGGAGAGAGAGAAGTCACATCTAGGCCCTCGCATCATTCAATTACAGGTGAAGGAAAACTTGTCACTTATATAACTATGGGTTCAATCGATATTGAGATGTTATCAGTTTCTTTTAAAGGTTCCTTATCGATCTATCATTGATCTGGTCTCAGTTTTTCATATATATATATATATATATATATATATAGATATATACCAAAAAAAAAAAGTAGTTTGTAAGAGATTATTGAATTTTATCAGTTTTTTTATTCTTTCAATTTTATCCTCCTTGTTTGGAATCTCAATATAGCCGATCCATTCAGTACGGATATAAACGGATCACATAAGAATCAAATTTGAATTAGATGTGTTCGGATCCGAATATTTCTTAATTGGATTTGGATATCCCTAAACGAATACGGATGATGATTGAATTCAGATTTTCAACTATCGTTTACTCTCTGACTTGTGTAATCTGAACATTCCTCCCCTCAATGAATATAATTTGCTCTTAACCCATCTTTCTAAGTTGTTTGAACTCTTTTCCTTATTCTCTAGAACCTGTTTAGACTTCAAGAACCCTCCAATCATTAATTGATTATTTAATCGGATCGGATAATTATTTTTTAGATAATTCGAATTTTATTCCAGATACCCTTTAACTGAATACGGATATCCCTAAACAAATACGAATACAAATGCGAATTCCACTATCCATTTACATCCCTGCCATTAAGTTATTTCAAGATAACAACATCAAAGGCCTATTTCCAACATTCAGTTATTGTTGTTTTAGAAAACAAATGCATAGCCAGCAACCAAAGATTCATCAATATTATGTCCGCGCCTATGCTTCCATAAATTCAACAATGGAAGCAAAAACCCAGGCACCTCCTTGCTCCTCCGTATTTTATAACACAGGACAAGCTTAATGCCCCATGATTTCCACTGTAGAAACAGAACAAGCTTAGTTTCTCATATTTAATACCCACCAGTAAAATCAAAACAAAAACCCTCTACTCTTCTCTGTATTATGACCACATTTCACATCTTGAAATTCTGGTCTCAGAAGCAATACCTCCGTTAACTTCTCATATTCAACATCCACCCAAAAGGTAATGCTCTTCTCTCCATCCTCAAATGGGACTTAAGCAGACATCCTGAGTCAATCTCCATTATCAATAGAACAAAGTCTTCCAATTGTCAAAAGGAAGTGCACAGCCTGAAACTGGACAATTTGAGTAGCAAAAAATAAAAGAGAACTATAAAAAAATAAAAAAACATGAACAATTCATATTACAATATGGCTATACATTCAAGTGAGAAATTGCACCAACTGTATGGAGTTGCCGCTGCATTCCAAGCGGGAAAAGAACATAACATTGCAGGAATCAAGTTCTTAATATTAGAAATCTTGTTAACTTTTTAACATATAATAACCAAGTTTCTTGGCTCAGTTAATCAAACAACAAAGTATTGACATGAAAATGAGATATTCATATTAGCACCAGACCTTACATTCCAGAAAAAGCAAAATAAGTTATCTACCTAGTCTTTGGATCCACATCTAGTCATCTCAGAACCTCAGCTCTAAGCAAAATTGTCTTTCTAATCAAAAGAAACTTAATCTGTGAAACATATCTTTCAATTCTATAAAATCCATAATTGAAACATGTCAACCATACCAAAAAAATAAATGAATTTCATCAGTAAAAATGGATTCTGTAAATCCAAATCCTAACAAATCACTGGGCAGTACCAATTGACTCTTCAGGAATGTTAGAGAAGGTGAACAATCCAAGGATCTATCAAGACCTTGATAATAGATAAACTAACACCGATTTCAAACGGCAACTGTTTAAATGTAAGCACAGGTACATACAAACAAAGCACAAACAGGACATAAACATGAAGTGTATCATATGTCAATTCACTTCTAGCTACTAAAATGAACAAGTAGTTTTCCAAGGTCTGAGCGTGGACAATTTAGTCTTAAGGCTTTACTGGACCATATCTGAACCACACAAAAATGTGAACTAAAAGAGACAGTACAGTCCATATTAATCATATTAAATATCTAGAAACAGATCAGAATTCCAAAAGCTCAAATGCAGCTTGGTTAGAGGGGGGGGGGTGGAAACAGAGAAAGGGTGACCAATACAAAAACTGGAGAAAGAGTAAGTTCTAATTGATGAGTCATGTGATTAATTGTTCTCATCTTTACCACAAGCTGTTCAAGAAGTAGCCAACTGGTTCAGCTGGTAAAGTTTGCAGCATGATTACCAAGACGTGGGATTGATTAAATCCCGCATTTAACTTATTACCTATCATTTAAAATAAAAGAAAAAAATGTCCTAACATTTTACAAATAACAAGATAGCAGACTTGAAAGTTTGAAACCCGGAACCCCCTCCTCTACATTGGTAACAATTTTATGTTTGATACATTATTTCTCAAAGAGGATGCTTATAGGAGACAGTAAACAGAGCTTAAAAACTTATACGAAGGGATAAAAACCATAAAAGATTGAAGCCACAGAGATCTCATTAAAATTGATCAAATGACGAAAGAGAAGAATAAAAAACAAAGGTCCACTGGAGATGTATATATGACATGTAGTTTCAGTGGCGAGAGAAACATTAATAACAAGAAAACTAATTTAAAATTTTGAAGGAAATGCAATAAGGAATATTAAAAAGGACTCTGAGATGCTTCTCACACAAGAATTGTTAAAATTACAATCTATGGTATCAGGATCAGGTTGCCAATGCCATATGCAGTCCTGTTGCATCCCTCACTGAAACTCAAGTAGGCTCAGATGTGTTCAGAATTGAAGTCAAATCCAAACTGGTCAATGACAACATATAACTATTTAATCCCATGCGGAAATCTGTCTTACCCACTCAAAGCTAATTCTTACAGTTAAATTGCTTCTTGTAAAAGATGTAAGCATTATATCCACACATTTCTGAATTAGGATTCTCGCACTTCCCTTTTTGTGTCCTCTCCAAATTCCCACCACAAGCTAGAAAAAACATCCAACAACACCATTAATTTGCCAAGATTCCAACATTACACTTTTCCCTACCCCAGGTATGGTGGGAGAAGGGAACACAAAAGGTGAATGAAGGATCCATGCTCCACATTGATGGCGCTGCAAATTGAGACCTTTATGGCCTCGCCCATCCTTTTTCTAGTAGAAATAATGGTAATCAACGTAATAAAAAGAGTTGAAATTTTATAATTATTAAACAAATATGTCATGCAATAATTCCTCAATGGACTCGTACACTCAAAAAAGCAAAAACTCTCGAGTAGATACTCAATGAGAACACACATGCTTGAGTTTATGAAGCAGCAGGAGTCAGAGTTGCAACTTTCTCTTCTGGCAGAAATGGAATTGGTTTGGTTGGGGCAGGTAGGCGACCAATACTATCAACTTTATCCCTCTGCTTCGGAGGAGGCCTGGCTGCTTTTGGCAGTAACCGACCCTTCTTTTCAAACCACTCAGGCTTAAGCAGTGCACGGAAGCCCAACTTGTTGTAATAAACTCTCCTCACAGATCCACCTGCAGCTTCTACTGCGGCCTTTGCCCTAACTGTCACCCTCGACACCTGTGTAATTTGGTACATTTTTAACCTTCTTACTCAATTACTTAAATTACACAAGCATGCAAGTGGTCAGTGGATTAGCAGGTGAGCTACATACGCATACTTTATAAACTTACCAAGCTGGAATCTTCCAGTCTCCTTAGTTCATGAAAGACAATGACTTATATTTAATAAACAAATACATCATAAAACGGGAGTAGGTTCCCAAGGCCAACAATGATGGAACCATTTCAGCACCAGGAAATTTTCTATTAAGCGGCAGAGTTTGTTGGTGCCCAAATTTTATCGACATGTACTCCATGTCACCAACATCACATATGCGAAGGTGGCAAGGTGCTAGCTAGCACAATTGTTAAGGATGCAGGCCTATTGTCACCACAACCTGCCTTCACCTAGAAGGTTGGGTAGGGGAGTTGCCTCAAGAAAAAATGTAAGCGAAAGATGCCACCATAGTTGTCAAGGCGTCGACTAGACGTCCACGCGGTTTACCTGGGGCCTAGGCGACAGCCGCCTTGTTGCACTGCATAGCGCCTTATGTTTCGACACTTATTTATGCCAAATATCATTCAAGTAAATGTTTTTAATATTTGTTATTTCATTTACTTAAGATATTATTCATAAATAAACAAATACCCCCTATTTGAATCCAGTAAAATAGTTTAAAAATTAAATTTCAAAAGGATAAAAAGTCAACCCCCCAGTTCAAGAACAAAAACTGGATTTTGGTTATAGGGACGATTTTCAACTTTTAAATGCTAGGGTTTTTCTCAATTATGAAAAATTTATAAATTCTATCATATTAAAACATTGCTAAAAACCAAAAGTCCAGTAAAATAATATTTTGTTTTGATATTCATAAAATTATTTTCATTCAGGCAATTTTAACAGTATTCGCGCACTTAAAAATAAGTTTGACTGAAGCATAACTTTGTCATTGCAACTCAGATTTAAGTAATCTTAGACTTGTTAGAAAGCTGGTTTTATGTTATAACTAATACAAAAAGTCTCATGTAAAAATAAAATCATTTGACCAGTCAAACTTATTATAAAATAAGAGCATTTCTCTAAATATTGATTTTTTATAACTTAATATGACTTAATGTTAATTTTTTATGATTTGATGTGGCTAAATGTTGATTTTTAATGACTTGATTTGGCTTAATCTTGATTTTTTATGATACAAGGTATATATAACTTACTAAATAATGTTAGAAGATAGGAAAAATAAAAAATAACACTTGTTCGCCTAGTTCGCCTTAAGGCGGGCGCCTTCTCGCCTAAGCGCTTAGACAACCCTCCAC
>NW_024870676.1:0-58733 GCF_013358625.1 Macadamia integrifolia | reverse complement strand
CAAAGTTCTCGGGAACTCAATGTGGGATTTTAAGCTTGAGCAGTGAGATAAAGCCTTCCTAATTATATGTTCAGTGAACTGGAGAGTGACAACATTGATAGATCTGCATGCAACAGCCAGATCCCATACGTTGGTCTCATCCCCGGCACAGATGCAGTTCATCTGATGAAGAACCTAACAGATGGGGATCTACTACTAAAGAGTAGAACATGAGGAAAGTGAGCCACCGGTTTTCCATTGCTCTTAATAAACTAACCCTCCACAACCTTCATGCCCAAAATTTTATTCGCTGCTGCATTGCTAAATAGCAGCATAGTGAAGGACTCGAGCAAATGACAGTATCAAGAGCGGAAAAAGGACAGAGGTTATAACAGTTCTGAGAGAAGGGGACTGAAAAAAGTTTTGGAGGAGACAAGGTATTTTTCCCCTCTCACATGAGAGAGAATGATTAACATGCAAAACTTTATAAGTACTCAATATTTTGCCCCCATACCATTTGAAAGCGACTTCTCTTTTGAAGTTTCAGATGCTATTGCAATACGAGTCACTTTACCTTTTTACCCATGCAAGATTTGTTAAATCTGCTTATCCCAAAAGCTCAAACCGTTAAGGGCAACAACAATGTATATATACAACCCCCGAACAGCAGGCCTATACACACAGAAATGAGGGGAGAATGTGTTGGGGTACCCCATTGTACTTCCCAAGGATCGGACACTGAAACCTCCCAACTCTGTATATATACAACAATGTATATATACAACCCCCGAACAAGCAGGCCTATACACACAGAAATGAGGGGAGAATGTGTTGGGGTACCCCATTGTACTTCCCAAGGATCGGACACTGAAACCTCCCAACTCTGCTACCATGTTACAACCGCTTATCATAAAATCTCAAACTATTAAGTAAGGGCAACAACAATGTATATCAATAAGATTCCATCTCATTAGAATTGGGTGGGGTCACAGAAATTAGGTTACAACTCTTTTGGCACCTCTCCGGGTATTGAACAGAATTCTCCATAGATTAGATTCCCAACATTAATTTTTTGGTAGATTCCCAAAATTACAAGAGAGTCCTGCAATTAGGAAGTGATTAAAAAGGATTATCATGCCTTGATAGGTTTACTTATATTTCATTATCGGGTTCAGAATAAGCTTTGTGAAGGGCTGCAATTGGTTTCAACTGAGGTTAGTTGGAGTGTCTCATTAAGTTGTTAGAAGGGAACAAGACATTATTTCCTTGCATTTGTGCAGAATCTCAGAAGAGCAAAGCCGAGTAATAAAATGTGTTCCAGGGGTTGAATGTTCTTGTTCTCTTTGTTTGCTGAGTATGTGGTGCTTTGTTAGTGGGTTTTTTCCCCCCTTCTCTCTCTCTCTGAAGAAGAGGGAAATTGAGGCATTTGTGTATGCCAGGAATGCTTGGATCAGCAATGAAAAGAAAAGTTCCATTGACATAGATAAAATGTCAGCCTGCACAAAATATACAGAATGCTTTACAAAAGATACAAAAAAGCACAGATAAGCAGAACATGTATTTGAAAATGCAATGCCAAAAGAGGTCCCCACCTCAGCCACCCCAAAAGGATAGCATCTATACCATCCTTGTATATCTTCACAAAAGGCCACAGAATGAGGATATGGTGAAAGTTGGTTGTGTTAAAAGGCAAACGGAAGGCCTAAAATGACACGGGAAAATATTAAGCAAAGACATAAGCACGTAAGTAGTGAAGTGATAGACAATGCGGCCTACTAGATTGGATGATACAACAGGATTGCTTTAGCAACCCCAAGCAGTTGTGATGAGGCTTAGTCTGAGCAAGGTACATGTATATAAGAGAATGAATGGCTCAGTCTGTACTGTATATAACGTTAGAAAGCTACTTAGAGAAGCACTTTTGTAAGCCACCTTAGACTGAAGTGGCTGTTCCATTCAATCAGGTAAATTCCATTAAAATTTTCATTTACATTTAAAATTCTTACAGAAATATTAAGTTCCATGGTTTCCTTGTTTGTGAAAAGGTAGGAACAAGAGAATTGAAAGCTAAATTAAGGATATTCACAGGCATTTTTTCTTTTATTCCGGATTTAGCTCTCCTTTGCTAGGAAATTAGAGTTGGACCCAATGAAGTTTGGCACAAGTTTCATCACTTATTTGGACTTTCGACCATTTTATTTTTTCTAGTTCTTGTACATTTCCATGTACACTTGAAAATCTTTAAGGACAGAAATGTCCCATAAACCTTACAGGTGGGGATGACAATGGGCCAGGTTAAACTAGATACAAAATTTAATGACCCCAAAAAATACAACAATTTAAAGGTTTATGGTGTTAACATGGATAAAAAGTCAGCAAACAGTAAGCAATCTAAAAAAAAAAAGACAGCCACATTTTCTTTCACTTTAAAATGCACTAAGAAAACCTTCTCTATGGAAAATAAAATTCAAAACCACACCTGCACATAAAGTTCAGGCACATTTCGGCCTTCAGGTTCAAGGAAAATTTGATGAGAATCTTTATCTTGAAACCTTACTATCTGCAAACAAATAGTCAGCTATTTCAGGATACATATACTCATTTTTTCAAGTAGCTAATACATATTTTTTGAGTGATACCCTCAAAAGAAATTAGAGTAGTAACATGCTAACTATGGACATATTTCCATCACAAGATATCCTTATTTTCCAGATACATTAAATGCACAAAGAGATGTGATTTCACTCTGACACTAAAGCATTGTTATAGCTCACAACTTCTTTAACATTTACAAAATAAGATAAAAATAATTTAAAAGTACAGAGAATCTATGGATACGCACAGGGGTTCTTGACGAGCTGAAACATTCAGATACAAGTTCATGGGCAGTTCTTCAGACATTCATGAAATAAATCTAATTAGCACTCATTTGAACACTTTTCACGATTCTAACCATTTGAATCTACTCCCTTCCTTTCTTGTACTTTTAATTGGCAGTCCTATATCATGTGGCCAAACTTAAATGGTCAAATTTTCAAAATAGAGCTCTAGATGATGATTTGACCGTGATGAACGTACAAAGCCAAGTGGACAAATTTCTTGGCCCACTAAGTTGGTCAATATCCTTCTTGAATACATGTCCAAATAAATAATATACGAATCAAGGAACAGAAGAAGCCCAAGACGTTTCTACCAAACACAGCAAGATTTCAACGAAAGGCTTCATGAAGGTTGTAAGATATGACCTTGAAATATCAAGAGAAAGTACACAAGTAATAGCTCTAATTAACAAATTAAGTAGCAAGGATAGCAACAGGCTAGGACCGTTCTGAGTTCAGACTAGCCTGTAGATCAAGGGATGATAAGAAAGAATTCAATGAAGGGGAAAAAAAAAAGATGAGCAAATAAATAATCAAAACCAATGATAATGACAATTTTTTCTAACCTGAATCTGCCAAAGAGAGCAATATGAACAATAAAAAAGAAGTAATAAATGGTCACAATTTACTGCAACCAGAATCTGCCACAGGTTTACCTAATTCAATGGTAACCCTTTCTAGACCAAAACAAAGAATCCATTGTTCTCCAGGGATCTTCATGCTCTCTTCTACTGCCTTGGTGAAAGAGGACTTTGAACTTTCTTTGAGAATGATTATTCTTGGTCTTGGTTTTTTCTGGGTCGTGGTGCTGTGCTTTGGTGGGCTAGCCTGCATTTATTGTCGCTAACTTCTTTTTCTGGTTCAAGCGCAATCTCTCAAGATGGTCTGCTTTGTCCAGATTTGGGTCTCTTTCTTACCTGTTGTTAGTTCTCTGTTAGCTTTGGCCCCCTCCCATAGTTGTCAAGGAGTCGCCTAGGCGACGACTAGGCGTCCAGGCGGTTTTCCTGGGGCCTAGGCGACAGCCGCCTTGTTGCACTGCATGTCACCTTGTGTTTCGGCACTTATTTATGCAAATATCATTCAAGTAAATGATTTCATTTACTTAAGATATTATTCATAAATAAGCAAATACCCCCTATTTGAATCCAATAAAAATAGTTTAAAAATCAAATTCCAAAAGGATAAAAAGTCAACCCCCCAGTCCAAGAACAAAAACTGAATTTTGGTTATAGGGACGATTTTCAACTTTTAAATGCTAGGGTTTTTCTCAATTATGAAAATTTTATAAATTCTATCATGTTAAAACATTGCTAAAAACCAAAAGTCCGGTAAAATAATATTTTGTTTTGATATTCATAAAATTATTTTCATTCAGGCGATTTTAACAGTATTCGCGCACTTAAAAATAAGTTTGACTGAAGCATAAATTAGTCATTGCAACTCAGATTTAAGTAATCTTAGACTTGTTAGAAAGCTGGTTTTATGTTATAACTAATACAAAAAGTCTCATGTAAAAATAAAATCATTTGACCAGTCAAACTTATTATAGAATAAGAGCATTTCTCTAAATATTGATTTTTTATAACTTAATATAACTTAATGTTAATTTTTTTATGATTTGATGTGGCTAAATGTTGATTTTTAATGACTTGATGTTGCTTAATCTTGATTTTTTATGATACAAGGTATATATAACTTACTAAATAATGTTAGAAAGTAGGAAAAATAAAAAATAACACTTGCTCGCCTTATTTGCCTTAAGACGGGCGCCTTCTCGCCTAAGCGCTTAGACAACCCTCCACCACCTTGGTTAGCCTTGGCGCCGTGACAACTATGGATGCCACTAAATCAAATTTGGTCCATGGTACAAGGTTTCACAGGCTGTCAAATGAAACAGCCTGTGATATGAATTTTTGTCGAAATTTCTGTCTTATGTACAGTTTCCCCGATATTTCAATTGAAATTGATTTTGAACCATTTTGTGACTTTCACCTAATTTTGACTTCTGAACTTGAAAAACTCAGTTTTCTTATTGTCTTGGCCAAATCACTGCCGTACAAGCTTGGAACATTTTAGTGGTTCTGAGTCTGCCAGGAACTCATTTTAGCTCGGAAGTGTAGGACTCTAGGATGGGCATAGGGGTGACTCATGCTTAGGAGGCCCACAAAGTGCTGGTGACAGTCCAATGGGCTAAAAACTAGGTTTGGGTAGTTATTTTAAACGTTGGGCCTTTCATTTTCTTGGGTTTCATTGTAATGGGCCTAACTTATAAGCCCATACAGTGGAAGTGAAGTTATTACATGGGATTAGTAGTTAGTATTTGAGCTAGATTAGGATACTTAACAGCTTTTAAGAGCTCTGCCGTAAGTCTATTTACTTTACACCAGTATAAGAGAGTGATTAGGAGTCTTTTGTCACTAAGTTTAGAAAATGTAAATTTAAATGGTTTTATATAAATATATATATATATATATGTATATATGTAAATTTATAAAGTTGTTGAGCTGTGTATACTTAATTGGTACCTCAGATCTTATTTCTTCCTTCTTATCCTGATCTGATTTCATCAGGTGTGATCTTACCCTCTTCTTCTTATTGTTTCTTATCTTTCTTGACTTCACACCAGGTGGAACCCCTATTTCTGGTTCAATTTTCAGATTTCTCGGTTTGGTCATTATCTTCATTGTCAAGTCAGTACAATGAGTTCTCAACATGTCAGTGCTTGATTTGTTATACCTGAAATCTACAGAAATGGTTATCAACAGTGACCCACTATAATTGATGCTGAATCTTCCATCTAGCTAGGGTAATCTCTAGAATAAGAACTTCCAAATTTGAAGGCCCCACTGCTACTACCATATATTGGTCCCAAGTCTTACCAGATGGGCCAAACCCAGAAACTCATGGGTGGCGATGGTAATTCTATTGCTTAATTGCAGCACCCAGGGTGGAGAGGCGGTGATAATTATATCGGTTAATTGTAACACCCAGAGTGGAGAGAGTGTGTGTGACGAGGTGAGAGAGAGGGGGAAGGAGAGAAAAGATGAGAAAGGGAGAGGAAGAGAATGACGAGGTGAGAGAGAGAGAGGGAAGGAGAGACGAGATGAGAGAGGGAAGGGAGAGGGAGTAGGAGATTACCTGCGCAGGTAGGGAGAGAGTGACAAGGTGAGAGAGAGGGAAGGAAAGATGAGATGAGAAAGGGAGAGAGAGATTAACTGCGGGGATGAATAGAGTTGCAATGAGGAGGGAATGTAGATTTCTAAAAACATGTAAGATTATCCTTTTACCCTTAATTTTGAAATGGTTTCAATGTGTGCTCATTAAAGTTTAACGCATAAACAACAATAATCCCTTTATCCCAATAAATCAAAAACACCTCTCTACTTGTTTATGAATTTATCGATATATTGATTTATTTTAATGAGAAATAGCAGTCATAAATCATACCAAATTTCTCTATTATGTTTATGTGCCAAATAAACATAAATTTAAATTATACCAAAGAGAGCCTAAAATAATGATTCTTAGCCAAGTATGGAGAAGCAACAATGTGATCCAATGGTAGAAATTCTAGTCGAAGTAAAAGATCTTCAAGGAAGACTACAATTGAAGATTTCATTATAGTTGAAGAACCACCTGTTGAGTAATTTTGCTGAAGAAAAGCAAAAGGAGATAGACCTTACAAAGTTCAAACACATAGATTTTGTTCTACCTCAACAATTCTTTGACGAAAAAATTCCAAAGATTACTTATTTTGTTTATGTTAGTCGAGAGTAGGATTGGATCGTCAGATAAAGGAAACTGACAATGGATGTGAATTAAGTGGTGATGACTCTCCCATTATAAAAGACTAGACGACGAGTCTTTTCCAACCACGAGGGAATTGATGCAGTTGCATTAGATATTGATCCCTAATGAGGCCTATACACAAGCTTGGGAGGCCCACAAAGTGCAGGTGGCAGTCTAATGGGCTAAAAACAAGCTTCGGGTAGATATTTTATAGGTTGGGCCTTTTATTTTCTTGGGCTTCATTTTAATGGGCCTATCTATAAGCCCATAAAGCGGGGGTGGAGTTATTACACGAGATTAGTAGTTAAGCGTTAGAAGTTAATTTAGGATACTTAATAGCTTTTAAGAGTTCTGTTTTGAGTCTATATACTTTAAGTCATTATAATATAGTAATTACGAGTCTTTTTATGAGTCAGTTGAGGAAATTTAAAAGGTTTATATGTATACATCCTTATATATTGGACATGATTTGAATAATAGAATTGAAGTTTTTCAAAAAGTTTTGGAGCTGTTGAGCTGTTCCTAGTATCCCTGAACTGATTAATTCCTTATTGTTATTCTGATCTGCTGCTCTTACCAGGTTTGATCATACCTCTTCTTTCTACCAAAAAAAAAGATCATAACTCTTCTCTTCTACTATTCTTATTTCTTATTTCTCTTGATTCCACACCAGGTGGAACCCCTATTTGATGCAGATACGCACCCGTGGAGCAGTTCATACCCATCTAGGTTTCTGGATAGGGATGAACGAGATCCATATTGGTTTTGGGTCCAGTAGGATTTTAGAAATTTACTTTATTTAGGAAGATTGTCTTTTTTTTTTTTGGGTGAATTAATAAATTGATTAAAAGAAGAGGGAGAGAAAATATATCCCCTAAGGGAGATTACAAAACCTATAAGGGTGACCAAAGTCCAAAAGGACAACATCCAAGGCCCAATGGGCTTGAGGAATGGAAAATATGTCATTTGAGACATGTTTAAAATAACTCAAAGTCCACATGGGCAAAATAAAAGAGCCAAAGGCCCAACAACATAAAAAACAAAAGCCCAACATGGGCTGACAAGAACCAAGAAGCCCAAAGGAGGAGGGGCAAAAAGGGAAAAAAGAGGAAAGGTTCCACCAAACCCTACCACCGTATCTCAACACTATCACTTCCAGCCGCCAAGACATGAACCGGCGTTTCGGCGGAAACGACAAGCACGGCGGCGGGGCGCGGGCCTTGTGGAGGGCCATGGCCAAGAGAGAAGTTGGCCTGGCGGAGGAGACAGCCGCAAAGGGGGGCGCCGGCCTTTTGGAGGGCGACAGCTGTCGGCCGAGCGAGCTTGCCAAGAAATCACTAGACCGATTCGATCAGGGAGTTGGTCAGCCAAGGATCCAGAGGAGAGCATGTCGAGGTCAGCAACGCAATGGCATATTCAAACAGTACAGCAACTTAAGGGTGAGCGGCAGCAGGCCCAACAAGCGTCGGAAGAGGGGGGGAGGGGCCAACCAAGCGGACAGAGAGCAGGACAAAGCGGCGGATGACGGCGACAAGGCGAAACCAGATCGAAGCAGCAACTCTAAGGAGAAGAAAAGCGGTGGCAGTCCCTAAGAACGCCAGTGGAAGGAGCCAGCGAGTCCTACAAGGTGGATCAGGGGGATTCCGGCAAAACCAACACTCGATCTAGGTCGAGACAAGAGTGAAAGGGATGGGGAGACAGCAACAGTGGAGCACGATCTCCCAGATGTATGAAGAAGAAGAAGAAGAAAGGAAGGGAGAGAGACTGGGAGAGGGAGAACGAGAGAAGAAAGGAAGCGGAGGGAGAGGGCGGTCCCGATAACCTTTCTGGAAGATTGTCTTTGATTTTATTTTATTCACTTTATTTTAGCAGGTTAGGTACATGTAGGATTTAGAAAGTCGATTTGCAATGTGTTTCCTTGTTTAAGGTAGTTTCTTATTTCAGTTGAGTTTCTACTTTATGTCTTTTATTTTCCTTTAAATTGGTTGTAACCAATAGACAAGTCAGATTGAAGAAAACATGAGTTGGGTGAGTATTTGTGAAGCCTGCGGCTTATGTGAGCGATTCTCCTTCACCCCCCTTTCTTAGTGTGATTTCTCCCTATCCCCTACAACTCTGAGCATCTCAAGGAATTCTTCCCTACCCTTACCAGTCCTACATCATTTGGAATAAAATCAAAGACAATCTTCCTAAATAAAGTAAATTTCTAAAATCCTCCTAGACCCAAAACCAATATGGATCTGGTTCATCGCTATCCGGAAACCCAGATGGGTATGAACTGCTCCATGGGTGCGTATCTGCATCACTATTTCTAGTGCAATTTTCAGATTGCTAAATTTGGTCATCTTCCACTTTCTAGTTCTATTGCCTCCAATATTTGTTCCTGCTCTGAGCAATTGATTATACATAGTTACTGGTATAAATGCAGGTCTTGTTTCTAGATTCTTTCTAAAACCCTGAATTGCATTACATTGGTTCAAAAAAAGATTCAAAAGGTCCCAGAAATAGTAGGAAGCTAGCAAACGAAGATTACCTCAAGATGAATTGGCCACTTGATCTGCCCTGCACCACGCCCCATCAATCGTACCCCATCTTCTATCTGTTTCCCGATTGCTCCAGAATCCTGTCGTAGTGTACTAATAATTAGGCTCAACAAAGCCCCTGAACAATATAAGATTAAAGTATGCAAGATAAAGAGAAGATTAAAGTATACATGAGAAAAGAGAAAGATTTAGTATGCTAGAGAAAAAAGAGCTTTATTACCTTTAGAGTCTTCATTGTGATCAACTCCGACGAGTCAATCTTGCCAGTATTTATAAGTTTCGCAATCTTACCCAAACCTACTGGCTGACAGATAGACATAAGAGATATTAAACAAACTGAGTTGACCACAAGCAATAAAATAGGACAAACAAATCCCCTTTAACACCCCCCCATACAACAAGGTACGCAAGTGACACAAAATTTTCTATAATGAAGTGTATTACACCAACTAGAAGCTTGAGAAAAAGTTCATCATTGGCCCATGGTCGGGTTCAGACAAACTGATTTGAAACCATGTTAGGGGAAAAAGGCTGTGATTGGCTTTAAATAGAGATGAATGGTGTGAAAAAAGATTCACTTACCTGAACACATTTCATAGGGCTAAACCTTTGTTGAGTGGAGATTAGAAAAAATTAATTAATTTCAATAAATAAGTCCCATGGAACATAAACATTGTATAGAGATTAGAGAGCACCATCAAATTTCAGCAACTAATCTTCTGCGCAATATTTTTGTTTTATTCTCCAGTTCTCTGAGACAACATGTGCCCAAAAGATCTCAATTTGAAAAATACTTAAATGGAAGATCCTTCAAACATCTTTAAACTGATATGCCAACAGAGCCTGCACACTGTCGACAAACAAGGAAATAAAAAATTTATTGCAAAATACCACACAACCCTTTGGAAGTGAATAGGGTGGGAAAAGTTAACTACCACATCAGTAGATAACAATTATTGCATTAAATGACCTTGTCTAATAAGTTTCCCCCATCAAACAAACAACCAAGGTTTTTGGTATTTTGAGGAAAAGTTCCTCATTCTCCCACCCCTTTTTCCTTTTCCTCTTTTCCCATGAAACAAACTGGGCTTTAGTGTCCTTAACTTCTTTAAGAAAATAACCACGTATGTATGTAATCCTCAAGCTGAAAATTTATCGCATAAGGGTCCTCAGTAGCATACCGGTTGTTCAAGATTATCCACCTTTTTCACAAGCTCCTCTTGAGAACTCCCTTCATAATTCTCAAATTTGTTTCTTTTAAACTTCACATTTTTGTGAAGTGGTACTGATGCGATCCCGGGTTCAATCCCTGATTATGGGTTCTCTATGGGCCCACAAGAGTGATAAATACCTCGAAATAATAGTTGAGTGGCAATACCATAATTATACCAACAAGATGCGAGAAACCAGAGGAATGGACTTAAATGAAAGCAAATATGTAAGTGGGTGTATTTCTGGAATTTAAAATAAAAGGGAAAAAGAATCAAAGCCACTGAAGAAGGGCATAATCATAACTAACAGAAAATGGGAGTTTTAATCGAAGAGCATCTCCTTCAAACTCATGACTCCTACGATGATAGCGGAACTCAACCTTGGTTCAGGACCTCAGGTAACTCCCCTCATATGGACAACTTTCAATGTGCAATTTAGGGAGGAAACCCTAACCCTTAGATCTCATGAATTATTAACAGAAGGGCAAATCAACAACCAATAAAAGAGAGATAAACCTCTGAAGATAGGAGATGCAGTAGACTAGAAACCAGAATTGAAGTTCTAAGCAGAAATTCCGACTGAGGTCAAATTTTGATTCCAAACTCGACAGGATAACAGGATAGAATGGGAAATGGGTAGAAGAAAGGAAGAACAAAGAAGGAACAGGGAAGATAAAGAATAAAGAGAGCACACCTGGAAGGGATTAACTCAGATTTGGGACGAGCAAGGAGGGAGGAAAAAAGAAGCACCAGCAAGCATGCATGCAGCCACTAAATAGAACCATCGACGTAGTTCTAATCAATAGAATCTATCCCCCGATGGAGTTACATGGTAGCATACAAATAAGAATAAAAAGACTCCTAATTAGATTCTAAAACTAAATCTGAAAAGAACTTCCCCACATTGTCCAAGTCCAACAAGATAAAATAAAAAGAAAATTACAGAAATATCCCTAACTACCTGCATCAGATAGAAAAAGAACCAAAAGCCAGCTCCATGTTATAATAAATATTACAGTATAATAAAGAACATGGAAAATCCTCCTAACGCTCTTTTTTTTTTTTTTTTTTTTTTGGGGGGGGGGGGTGTTGGGGATAAAGGACAACTGTGTTATCTAAGGAAAAGGAAAAAATGTGCAAGGCAACAGCCATTGAACCCAAACTAGAAAAGATAACAAAAGAAATAGAAGTCTGATCTCTCACAAAAGAAAACTGTCCCCAGTGCATAGTTTTGGCCTCACAAACCAGTAAGCATTCACCTCAGTCACACTAAAACTGTCGATTTCGATCAGTCCAGCTGGTTTGGGCTGGAATTTTGTGACACCCCTAGAAAGGATCATGAATCAAAGAGAATTATTTTTAAGGAGAGTGGAGCTTGAGATTGGTAATGGTCAATGGATAAGCTCTGAGGAGCCTGTGGTAAAGAGAAGAAAATTAAAAATTAATTTACCCTCTCCTATATAGAGCAGTAATATGGTATCTAACAAAGTTGCATTGGTTGGGGCTTACATTGGGTTCAAAAGACACCCCTCCCCTCAATGATTGGGACATCCCTTCACTTCAGAGGTAATTATAGTAGTACAACAGAGTCTAGTGGAACAGAGAAATAGTGGACAGAAGAAGATGAGCCTTAACAAAGGATGGTCTCTTATAAAGCCAAACCATGTTCTCCCCTTTCAGTGAACGGGCAAGACCAACATTCCATGACAGATGATTTGATGGAGTCCTTCTAAGCAAGGTTTGTTTCTTTACGTGGGCTGTCTCACTTGATAGAAAAAAAATTCAGAATTGACAATATGCAAGCAAAAGGCCACCACTTCGCCAATAGTCATGTTCTCTGCTACCCCCCCCCCAAAAAAAAAAAAAAAAGAAGCAGAATCTACTTCTCAAAACTTCATAACTTGTTGACTGGCTAAGTTGGTTTGGGAGGTCAGAGAAAAAACAACCCCATGTGGCCCAAACCCAACCCACCCCCCACACAACCCCACCCAAAAAAAAAAAAAAAAACCAATATCAAATCCCTGGTGATCAAATGGAAAGGGAAAATATTAGCTGCAGAGGACCAGAGAATTTGGAATCTAATACCAGAAAAATCTGGTGGTCACTTAGGGAAGAAATAAGTCTTCCAATTATTCAGGACAGATCCAACCGAGTTGTTTTGGGCATAGCAGATTAATTCACTGGGCCTTCTCAATTTGTTTTGGGCAATTCTATGGCTTCCGTCTAACAACTTAGCTCTATTGAGAAGACTTCGACTAACTTAACACTCAACATACCCATGATCATGGAATCCAACTCTAACTAACCATTAAGTCCTTCCACTTTGCAGATTAAAAATGATGTCCGTTTCTTACACTAGTTTTCAATTTGCTTTTCACTTGTAACACGGCTCATTCAAACTCTCAACGAAGCACTTCATCTACATTTCCATTTTAAATATCGGTTCTAGCTGTTCAAGTTCAAATCTTCTTTAAAGTTCAGAAGAAACAAATTCAGTTTAAAACTACCAAACACATCCAAGCAACAGAGATCTAATCTCAAAATATAGAACAATAAGACCAGTTTATTAAGAACTGTATAGGGTACCTGAAATGTGAGGCTAAAAGGATTCTTAAACCCTCGTTTCGGCAATCGACGACGAAGAGGCGTCTGCCCACCTTCAAACCCAAATTTCATAGTCCCTCTCGCCTTTTGCCCCTTATGACCCCTCCCTGCTGTCTTTCCTGTACCAGAACCAATACCACGACCTTTTCTCTTCTTCTTCTTCCTCGCTCCAGGGTTATCTCTCAGATCATTCAGACTAAGAAGACTGTAAGCTCTAATTCCATTAGGGAAGAACAATTGCTCGGGTTTAGGGATAGGGTGGCGGCTTAACTGAATCGATGAAAATGGAGCCTGTGATGAGATTGTTGAACTGATGAAGCTTGATCTGTTGGAAATCGAAGAATGGTGGATCGAGGCTGCTGCCAATAAGGAAGATAGTCGCCTCCTTAACATCTTCGTCGATCAAATTAGTTAATCTCCTATGAAATCTATGGTTTCTGCATTCTAATTTTATGAAAAGAAATTCTGAGGTTTTGAAGAAGGGGAGGGTTTAACAATACAAACAAGGTTTAAAATGTCGGTATCGTATTAGTATCGGCTAAAGGCACTGAAGGTTTAAAATATCGCTATCAGTATCGGTATGACAACACGATATCGATATGAATCGGTCAATATCAGGCCGTATCAAATAGTTTATCTCCCATTTTTTTAATATTTTTTTAACAAATTTACCTATAAATCGAATAATTACACCGATACAAATATTTGATACGATCAATCCAATAACGACTCTTTAAACCATGCCCTAAGTGGTCATAGCTTAAGTGAACTATGAATGGATCTTGGTCCAAAGTTCAGGGTTTTAGTTCATGGGAATTAGTATCAATCACCAATGATATCAATATTGATATCAATCCTTATCAAGTCTTTTATCACCAAAATTCTAGTGCTATAAGCCAAATTATTAATATTGTATCAACTAAGTATTGATATTGGGTATGATTGGTATGATACATATTCCTAAAACCCAACAAGAGTCAATGGGAATCTACTAACCCTAGAACGATCATAATGAGATCATCGTAAATCAATCAAAATACATGATTTTTTTTTTTTTGGTAGAATCAAAATACATGATCGCAATGCAATTAACAATGCTATATAGAACAAAGTTTTCTCTTCGAGAATTCCTCCTACACCACATACACTGATACACATGGGCACAAAGGGACCACCTTGCCTTCATGGGTGCACACCCTGTACGCCTGGGATGGTGTGAGATTGTTGTAAGAGATTGTGATCCAATAAATGATTTAAGGTACTATTTGACAATGTTTCGTTTCTGTTATTTCTGCGTTTTCTTATTCCCAGAAAAGGAAAAACAGTCTAAAAAGCGTTTGGTGAAGTTTTTCTGTTTCACTCGTTTCTAGAAACATAAATCAAAATTTATGCCTATTTATAATTCTAGAAACGACTTTGCCGAAACAAGTCCAACTTGTTTCGTTGTTTTTATAAATGAATTTGAGAGAAAAAATGTTGTTGTGCCCACAAATCTCTCAATTATTTTAAAAAGAGGCAATGAAACCCTCTCTCCCTTTTGGGCATCCAATGATATTATTGGATTTTTTAGTGACATTATGTCTACAAAAAACGTTTCAAAAAACATGTTAATCAAAAACATTAAAGAGTTGGTGTTCCTTCCATGAACTTTTTGATAGTACACTCTTGTTTTGGCTATTACCCCAAAAAAATTTAAACCAGAGTGTAAGAATTAATGGTAAATGAGAGGAGATACAGAGATTGGCCATTAACTGAGAAGAAGTGAGGAGAACTTGTCTTTAGTCTTGTTTCCAAGTGCAGAAGTTCAAATGGTTCATGAGAATCAAGGTTGTTTCATTTCACTTACGGTGAAGGTAGAATCCCTTACTGATGGAATTGTGTGTTTTAAGATAGTCAACGGGAATAATTGGAATGCATTATCGACTTTATACATTAGGAGTCACAGTAATGATGACCTTAAATAGATTTACTTTTCTCTCACCCTAGGTGGAAGAAAACTTTTTCCACTGTGTTTTAGGGTTTTGAATACTTATACGGGTTGATTTGGGTTTGGTTTTATACGGGTTAAATTGGTTTAGTTCGGCTCAACTCGACAATTTTAACCATGAAACTGATAGTCTGAAACCGAATCAAATTGAAAATTGAATCAATTTGTTTTAATCTGATTTGATTTTAAGTGGTCGGTTTCCATTTTCGCTTCCGATTCTAAACCAACCGAACTGATAATCAATTTCGATTTAAATTTGAAAAATCTATTAATTTATTGTTCGATGACCAAATGCGCCAAGGGCCTTGGTCACTAACGTTTGTGATGCTACTTTCTAAATCATTTCAATCCTTAATCTACGGTACATAAGGCTGCAACAGGTTGGGTTGGGCCAGATTTTTAAAATCCAACCCAATTCTGAATCTCCTTAACTAAACCTAGGCCTGGCCTGACTCTGACTTAGGGCCTAAAAAATTCAACCTTGGTCCTAACTCAGCATTGGATCATAGAACCAAGGTTCACCCTGACTGGCCTAAACATGGGGAGGGGAAAGGAAGTGAAAGTAGAAGCACAGATGATACAATATCGTACTCAAAATATTTTCACCCTTGGATCTGAAAATGTATGTATATAACACCAGATTAATGTTAAGGTTGCCTAGAATTGGGAGTGTCAATCCCAAGCTCGCACTGATTTGACCTACCCGGTACAACCCACTCCAATTATTAAACGTGCCAGGTTCAGGCTCGGCCCGTTTATAAATAGATAGTACATGGTGCAAGGCATAAGTCTGATGGGCCCAACCCTTTTAGCCCAACAGTTTATATGTATATTTTGTTTTTTTTGATTTTTTTTTGATTTTTTTTTTGTTTATATATATATATATATTGATATTTTTATCAATTATTGATTATAATTAAGTGTAATATATCTTCTAAATTATTGATAATTTAATGTATAGTGAGCAACAAACTTGGTACGAGTCGTGAACTGGGACGTCATAAGTTCGACTTCCACTAAGCACACCATAGGGCCCTCACAGGGGGTGTTTAGTGCTCTTCACTGCTTTCAAAGAAAGTTGAATGATTCCCATTCAACCCCGATATGACCTGGTCTATACGGTTGTGGGATCAGTATGGGTTTGTGGGACTACTCAAGCCGAAGGCCTAGATACTTGTCGTTAAAATATATATATATATATATATATTAAAGTTTCTTAAATCTAAGATAATTAAAGACCATCTAAGACCCAAATAAAACTTTATTGGTATATTACCCTGTGTGAGGCTTGATTATAGCCCGATTAGAAGATGTATGGTTATTGCTTAGAACCAAACTGAACCCAACACAAGATAGACTGAGACATTTAATAGACAAGTCATGATGCAGGGGTATAAGCTCCACCAGTCTGGCCCGACCAATTGACACCCCTACCTAGAATACACAAGTAATACACTCCTCCAAAGGATTGCGGTGCATCCACTCAATAGTCTCTACTAATTCCCTTTTAAGTCTCAAATCTTATTTCTTGTTTAGAAAGAAGACAAATTCTTGTTCTTGCTCTTAGGTTTAATACAAAGACAAAGTATTGTGTGCAACTGATTTTGGGCTCAGGCATACCTTTTTTTTAAATTATTTAAATATTTTTAAATAGACAAACAAGATCAAGCCATGTAGCGTGATTCTAAAGGGTGACCATTAAGTTGTCCTCAATTATACAAAGGGATAGTAATACGACTGGCGTAACCTAAAAACCCTTGAGGTAGATAATTTCACTATATTTTATCTCCACTTGACCAACATCCACAATGCATGCTCACAAATATGAAATAAAACAATTCACCAAAAAGCAAGCACATTGTTAATTAAATCGGGAGTGTGAAGATTAATGACCAATCAAAGTATTTGAAATTGTTTTCAAACAATAATATCAAATACAAGATTATTGATGACACATATTCCGAGCAATCATAATTAGACAATTTAAATTTTTGGATATTCACCGTTTAGGGTCAAAAAACCCTATTGATGATCACCCCCTTTCACGCATATATATATATATATATATATATATATATATACCACATACAATGAATATCTGGTGTATAATCAATCCTACCCAATAGACATTAATCATTGGATCACCACGATTACATGAAATACACACGTAATAGTGCGGAAAAAGCCAACTATAAAAAATTTTGTCACATCCAATAATGATCATCAAAGTCTCCAATCGGTTTCTAAACTTGTCCTAAACTATGGGACATTGTTTAATGACTCAGATTATGGTAGCGCATGTACTGATTTCAGGCGGGCTTCAATCCCAACTAGATGCATGAATGGAAGCCAAAACCATTTACATGGGCCTACACATGATGTACGACTAATCGATTTTATTCCCTATCTCTTGGAAAAACTTATCTACATCGTTGAATCTTCTACTACCGTCAAATATCCCCAATTTCATAGTCGGACGGACGATGCAATAAATATTTGCCAGGCTTCTATTGTCATAAATGGTGTCCGAGTTATCTATTCGTGGGTTACTCAGATGATAAGGGTAAATTAGGAATTATATGGATAGATGTACAGTCTTAAGTTCGATTGGTTGCTGCATTAGTCTTCTCGATAATTAATCTAACTTTAGACATTAAAGTGGGCATAAGCTATGTCTACGGAAGACTCTGTCAATGACATGTAAAACAATAGGGTCATATTCTACTCCTTGATTTTGGCTACTTTGTATTGGAACCTCATGTATGATGTATCTAATGCATTTTATCCAAATGAATTTCTAATTTACTAACAAAAAAAAATCTCTCAATAAATATTAATTAATTTTTCTTGAACTGAAAGAGATTGGATCCTCACTTAATACGCAAGAATCGGACTTTATCACAGACATACTCGCTCTTCCCCTGCCTGTGGTGCCTCCATCACTACTAATGTGGGTGGGACCACTGTTAGTTAAAACGCGTTTGCGTTTTTTTGCCGTTTAAAACGTGTTTCCCCGTATGTTATTATACAATACGGAAAAAAAACAGAAAAGGCAAAAGAATCCGTTTTAAACGGTCGTTTTAAACGTGTATCCGTTTTTCAAGGGTAAAATAGGAATTTTATTAAAAAAATAATTAATTAAAAACAAAAAACTATTAGTAAAAGTGAAGAGTGAAGACAATATGGTACTTGGCTTTTGGTTTTTAACTTTCATACTATTTATAGGAAAAAAATTTCATATTCTTATAGCCCAATGAGTAAGGAAAAGCTAAAGCTAGTAACATCTCATTTTCTTGTAGCCCATTGGGCTATTTTATTTTGGGACTCCTAGAGCTTTTGGAATATTAGATGCATGTATACAGGTAATAATCTCTCAAATTACATGAGTATACTCCCGTTTTCATCGTTTTGTTTTTTTGAAAACTACACGTTTAATACTCGTACAGTTCGTTTTCGTCCGTTTTCCGTTCCCTGTTTTTTTGACCATACCATTTATCGTTTTTATCTGTTTAAAACTTATACCGTATATTTCTGTTTTTTTACCGTTCCCGTTTTAACTAACAATGGATGGCACTTGTGCCGCAATACACCTCATCTCTTCTATTCCACGTTCTTTTCTATGGTATTAGTTATTATCCATACTCATACCCCATGTTTTGTGTTATAAAGTGGGGCCCATATAATGTGGAAATCAATAATCTAAGGCTCTACTATGGTTCTCATTTCTATCTCACAATACACATCAACACATGGGTTTTAAGGGTGTGGGGCCCAATTAACAAACATAACGACTTTTTTCAATGGGAGACATGTGAGGGAGATGTTGTGGCAGATATGTTCCAAGCCCTTTAAACTGCTCCAAAGCCCAAGCAAGCAAAAGGGTGTTTTGATATATACCATCTTTCTTTCTTCATTTTGTGCTCCTTTTGAAACTTATAAATATCCCAAACTCCATCACTTCTTCTGTCAACTTCTAATTTCCTCTATTCTTTCTCTCATATGGAAATGGCAAGGCCCATAAATTTTGTTGTCTCTCTTCTCTTCCTTATGTTCAGCTCATCTGCAGCCACTTCAATCAACAATGTAATCAACTTAGGGGCTAAACCCAATCGCAAAACCGACTCGACTCGAGCATTCCTTAATGCATGGGCGGGCGCTTGTGGTTCTCTTGGCTCCACCATCATCTATGTGCCACAGGGACGGTATTTACTTAATCAAGCACACTTCAAAGGGAATTGCAAGAACACCAATATCACAATAAGGATCGATGGAACCCTTGTTGCACCATCAGATTATAATGTTATCGGCAATGCCGGAACTTGGCTTATGTTTGATAGAGTTATGGGTGTTTCCATCTACGGTGGAACACTTGATGGGCAAGGAACAGATTTGTGGGCTTGCAAGGCTGCCGGAAAAAGTTGCCCAACCGGAGCTACGGTAGGTTAACCTTAGTGACCAAATTCATGGGCCATGCAAGGCCCAACATTGAACTACATAATATGGGTTTGGGCTGAACCCCCATTGCTCTCCTTGGGTTGTTCTTTTTCCTCTTCATTTTATTATTAGGCCCTAAGGATAGTTGAACTCTGTGACCTCTTAATTTTAAGGTGTTGGTTTTTGCTAACTTGACAACCCCGTTATTCATTTTTACTAGTTAATTAGTTGTTCTAAGACTTAAATGTCATTTCTCTTATGCAGAACCTAAGATTTTTAGACTCGAAATACATCCTAATCAGCAGATTAACATCGTTAAATAGCCAAAATTTCCACATTGTTATATACCATTGCGAGAACGTCAATATTGAAGGGGTGAAAGTTACGGTGGCCGGTAATAGTCCGAACACAGATGGCATTCATGTACAAATGTCAAGTGGTGTCAGGATCATTGGTGCTAGTATCAAGACCATAGTTAGCAATTCGGCCGAATAATTCGCGAATTATTCGGCCGAACCGAATTTTTCCGAATTTTATCAAAAATTTGGACCGAATCCGAATTAAAAATAAAATTCTTTAAAATTCGCGCCTTTTTCAAAAATGAATATAAATCGCGAATAATTCGGACCGAATCCCAATTAAACCGAATTATTCGGTCCATTTAAACATTATTTAAAAAAAAAAAAAAACAATTAAAAAAAAAAAAAACCCCATTAAGATTTTTTGACCGCTTTTTTGACCGAATCCTTAAATTAATCGTCCGAATTATTCCGAATAATTCTCCGTCCGAATAATTCCCGAATCCGAATTTGCTAACTATGATCAAGACCGGCGACGATTGCATCTCGATTGGACCGGGTACCACAAATTTGTGGATTGAGCGTATCTCTTATGGGCCTGGACATGGCATCAGGTGAGATGAACGGTTCTGATGCTCTTGAGTTGCTACATGTGACTTCACTAGATCTCATCAGGTTTTGTTTTGCAGCATAGGAAGTCTTGGCAAGACTCGAGAAGAACCAGGGGTGCAGAACGTGACAGTTAAAAACGCCACATTCACAAGTAGTAAGAATGGGTTTAGAATAAAGTCATGGGCAAGGCCCAGCAACAGATTCGTAAAGGGTGTCCTTTTCCAAGATGGAATCATGCGAAATGTCGATAACCCCATTGTAATTGACCAAAATTACTCCCCACATGAGAAAGATTGCCCCGGAAAGGTACAATACCACAAGGGTTTTTTTGGAAGAGCAGTTTGTTTCCTTGTTGGCTATATAAGATGTTCCTTAATTGGGCTTTGCCCCACAATTCACAAAATGGGCACGGAATTGAGCAGGCTCGATCATTCCATGCTATTATTAGAGTCTTTTATTTATTTATTTATTTTTCCATCTATGTTCTGCAAGCCCAGACACAATTTCTTATTTCAGGGGTTGTGGAAAGATGCCCCCGAGATCAAGAGTGTATCTAGGCAGGGGGAACACAGATTGATAGCTTTCATCTCCCCAGTCCCCTTTTTGATTAGATTTTCTATTTTAATTTACTTAATATTTATTTATATTTCGCAGGTTTCTGATGTAAAGATAAATTATGTGACTTAAAAAAAAATATCCAAGGGACATCAGTGATACAAGTTGCTGTGAAATTCAACTGTGGCTCCAAGAACCCATGTACCAAGATTATGTTGGAAGATGTACAACTTACTTATCAAAATCAACAGGCAAAATCATCTTGTATCAATGCAGGAGGAATAACTTATGGTATAGTAAAACCATCTAGCTGTTTCAGATAGAGGGGAAAAAAAATCTAAGGAAAAAGATTCTCTGAACATGAGGCTTAGCCACGTAGGCACCGCCTCCTCTCCCATGGATATTTTTCTTATATTTTTTAAGGAGAGAGAAAGTATAATAAAATATCGTAAGTGAGGAGAGCCTTTTCTCAAATTTTAATTATGGGATTTTTTTTCACCTTTGAATAATGGAGGAATGTTTAATTGGGAATTTACAATAAATATAGATGAAATAAACAGTTTATTGAGTCTCTTTATTAATCATGGCCATTGAATAAGAATCTAATTGGGGAGTTGAGGAAGTACAGTTTCTTCAAGTGAATTGGTGATAATCTGGTTACCAGCTTGTGTGGGGTGTATGGCATCCCAAAACAGATATTTTGAAGCGTTTGCGCAGGTTGGTGTTGCAGAGTTGCATCCATAACCCATTTCTAACCACCCAGTGCCACAGCATCCTCTCCTTATTACATCAAAACCTAAACACAACAATCATGATTACTGATTATTAGATCAAACCCTCACTGACTATAAGAACAAAATCACTAGCTCATAAAAACTAAGGCTGCCAAAAATGTGTCAAACCAGCCAAAACCGACCCGACCAAACTGAAATGGCCCGGGCCAAACCGAACGAGGCCTTGTTGGGCCGGGGTTTACACCCTTGAAATTGAACAGAACCACATCAGGAACCAATGAACCTGAAACTGGTTCAAAACTAGGGCCGAAACCAAAACTAAATCAAAACACTCCAATAAGAAATCGATAGCAGTTCTAAACTCATTAAATAATCAGATTTTGGCATAATTTTGTATAAATATGTATGTTAAATCGAACTCAAACTGGGTCGAAACCAAAACCAACCTGATAACAAACTGATAGGAACCCAGAATCGAAAATGAATCAAAGCCAAACTTTCTTAATTGGTTTGGTTGCAGATTCACCATTTCTACACTGAAACTGATTCAACCTGAACCGACCGATTGATAACCCTAGAATAAATCCAACCAACCCCTGCAAGTTGGTCCAGGTTAACCAGGCCAATCAAGTTCTATCCAAACTGTTCTTATTTAAAATCAAATCAGGTTGGTAGTTGAGTAAGGCGACAGGGTTGGGTATAAGAAGGATGGGCACAAACCGGTTGGCTAGTCCCCTGGTTGACTCACCGAGTCTTAAAACAAGGAATAGAGACTTTGTATTTTAGGAATTGACATATACCATATTTCTTAGGGTTGAGAATTGTGTTCATTAAGGGATCATATATATTTGCATAAGCAAGTTTGGCCCCGGGAAGTTCAGCTTTCCATGTTCCAATTAGGTCTTGCAGCTTTGCATTGTAGGCCTGAGAATCTTGGTTCTGTTGATCCACACAATCATATCTCGGCAATTGCAGAGTTAGTAGGCTGGCTCCGGCACCAAGTAGTCTTTGAAATGGCAGGCAACCGATTGGTGGGAGGCCAGATATCGCAATCTTTCTTGCTCCCATGTTATATAGACGCTGCAAGTAAAACCAATATAATACCAAATTTTCTTAGAATTTAATATAAACAGTTTGGTCTATTTCTACTCAATGGCTTCTTGAATCCTATGCTTCATAATCCATGTGTACTACAATTTTTTTTTATCAATAAAGCTTTGTTTACGAAAAAAAGATTTATAACTCTACTAAGTATAAATTGAATGTATCAAAGACGTTTGTTACCAGAACAATTGGTTCAAGGTTTTGAAGGAGAAGATCATGGTAAGCTGAAACTGAATATTGAATTCTCCTCACTGGTACATCATAGTAGTTAAACAACATGTCGACCGATCCAGCGCCAATGATGATCAATGAATTCTCAACAATATTAGTTGCCCTAATTCTTCCAAAGGTTTGTTGGATCCTCTCTAGACATTCCTTGAAGTAGTCCAATTGGGTTGACATATATGTAACATTATATAGGGGACCCATGAAGGTATCCAAGCCAGAACCAGCTGATGCAAAACTAACACCAGTAATAAGGTCTAATTCAGTCACCTTAGGATCTAAGTAAGCAGGTAGGAGATCCTTAATCCCTAAACATGCGACCACAAGATCAGGCATGATTTTCCCATTAGAACAACGGCCTGATGCGACATGACCAGGGAAATCACGCCCGTACGGTGGATGATCGCCTCGAAATAGCGTGTTACGATATTTGTTGTTGCCGGTATCAAGGGTTGAGTCCCCAAATGCAAAGACTGCAGGGATATTGTATAGAGAGACATTAACATAAGCCCAGGAAGAGAGAAAGAATGTAACAGACCAAAAGAAAATATAGAACAAGAAGATGGCACCTCTCTTCTCCATGGTGACTGTAATAGTGTATGGAGGTGAGGGGATTTAAAGTTTTTGTGAGGTTGGAGTTTTGTCTTAGTTTAGAATTCTACTAAGTCATACATAATGTGTTGCAAGTGATCCTTGGATTGTTAGTTTCTGTTTCAATTAAAATACTAAGCCTGTTTTGGTTACCCCTTTGAATTAAATTGTTTTGTTTTTAATTTCCATGTAAGATTGGTTTGTAATTTTTAAAAAGATATAAAAATAAGAGTAATTATTTATGATAATTGTTTTTAAGCCATCTTTTTCACAAATTTTCCTATCTAAACCGACTATACTTGCTCAGAGTTGGGGAGTGCACAATAATATATAAAGTACCGGAACATATGCATGAACATATACAAGATGCACACCAATATAAGGGTTTATTTGATTGAATTACACTTTCAAACTTAACATGTGGCTAAATCTAGATCATATCCTCCATGTGGCATGATAGATGTCTTGTCAAGTTTGAAAAAGTAATAGACCCTCATGATAATAATATTTCACCTTTGAATAATATAAAAAATGAAAATAAAAGATTTACAAAGAGGGGGTGGGAGAGGGAAGGCATTACTTCTGCTTAGGGCTACAATAATGGTGGAATTTTTAGGGTTCAAATAACTTATAACATGATAGGGTAAGCAAATCACCATATCCTACTCAATTTTTTATGCTGCACTAGAGGGTGGGGTGAAAGATCACTCAAGGGTTGTGTTGGAAATTTGTACGTTCATCCTTTTTTGATTAAAATGCTCTTCCATGCTTTTCCCTTTCCCTTAAAATGGGGTACATAAGACTAGAAGCCAGAAGCAAAAACTCAACTTTTACCTTGAAAGTTAGTGTGGCACTTGGGCCAATGTGGGGGCCAATGGGGCGTGTGTGAAAGCATCAACATAGGTGGAATTTCTGTCTTCCATAAGAATCTATAAGGACTATCCCAACCACGTTCGATTCCATGTTTTCAAATCTTGGCTGTTCCAAGTTTGATCCTTGATAAGGAACTGATCATACCATGCAATGCTCATAGAACCTTGTTGTGCTACCTAAAAGTACAAGGACCATTGTGGGGATGGAGACTATTCAAAGAAAGAGAGTGAAAAACACCATGAAATATGCCAAATGAAATGCTGAATTATGAGCACAATTAAGCAGTTCATAATCACAATTAATATTTTTGGTTAACCCCATTGTTAGATTTAGTGATCCAAGACAATTTTAAAACACTTTTTTTTCTGCAAGAAAATTCTTCTACCTCACCTTAGATCGCGAAAGAAATCACTTCAATATAATAATCATTCCTAGACCTAATTAGCTAGAGAGTGGGAAGAGAGACACTGTAAGATTCGGGAGGCTTCCATGGATCCTCTTTCACTTGGAAATTTTAGAACACCACAAAATGTGATCTTAAGCATCGATGATTTGGAGACCATAGTTGTGTTTAGGGCAATATGATATCTTCTATCCGTCGCTTGCATAAATGAACTGATTTTGAATGATCTTTAAGAGGCCAACAACTTGAAAGATATGATTCATATGAATTATTCTATCAAATTTGAAAAGAACCAAAGAACGGAAAAAAAAGTCTCGAGTTTTTTCCAAACCTTTGTTTATACATATCATGAAAAATAAGAACGAATCTTTACCAAAAAAAGAAAAAAAAGAAAAATAAGAACGGATCGAATTTTATTCGAATAGTTTGGCATAAAAAATATACATGTGGTCTATGTTTGGTTGTTAAGAAATGAAATAATGAAATTTGAGTAGTGAGATAGAAAAGTAAGTGCTCAAATTCAATATTTTCTTTTCTTGATTCCCAAACATAGCTTACAGTTTATGGGGTTAAGGTTTCCCAGTTTAACTTCAACCATCGAGGGAGGGTGGAGCGGGACTCTGCAAACGACGAGGGGTTACGCCTTGCTGCCCCGTCCGGCGGCTCTGACCACCGCTGCAACATGCAATCAGGCATCTCAGCTTCTCAGGTATCGCCCTACTCCTACTGCCCCATCCTCTGTCTTTCTCCTGCAAGTTCCCTCTGCAACTTACTTTTTCTGTTCCAAACATTAGGGACCTGCTCACGTGCAAGGCGGCAACTTACGCAAATGGAAGTGGTGTAAACTATAAAGTGGTTTTTCAAGTTAGCTCTTGCAGAAATTTTTCTCTGTTTTACTGCGCTCGCACTGTCTCATCTGAAACAGAAACAGGGGTTTTGGATTCTGCACTTTGGAGATCGTGTACGCAATTTCTCTTTTCTTTTTCGTTTTATTTTTTAATGTTTTCCTTTTCCCTTTTTTTTCTTCATTTACTTTTGAGCTTCGAGCACCAAACCCCAAACTGTAAAAAGGCCAATGAATACGATCATTTTTGTTCAGTTTTGACTGTCTAAATTTGGGTTTTTGAGGTTCCAATCTTTGTATGATAGGAAAATGGTTCTGCGAAGAGGCTGCTGAGTGATTTGAAGTGGGATATAAGGTCTGGATTCTGGATTCGGGATTCAGAGCAATCATAGGGCCTTTCATATGGTTGCCCCATTACGCATGCAAGGTCTTCCTTGCATCGCTCAACTTATTCAACGATTTCTAAATGTTTTTGGGAATTCCCTATTGTAATCCAAATCTAGGTGTTCTACTTTGGATATGTTTAGTTTGGTTAGTCCAGCTGGGAGATTATATTTCCACCAGGGTGCATATCTAATAAAAATAACCAGCACAGTCAGTGAGTTCTGAGTTGTTTATGTACAGCGTTTGTACAACTCACTCTTACACAGGAAATAGTTTAAAATCTTCTTGACTGTCCTCATTGTACTGCTTTCCAAACTAACCCACGAAGTAGAATCTGGGTTCCGTTGTATGAGTGAGTCACATCTTTCTTCTTCTTATCCTTCATTTTACGGACAATTTTATGGATTACTTTTAGAAAATATTTAGAACAAAGAAAAAGCATATAAGAATCAGATTTAATTTAGAGAGCAGTGCCGTACAGAATGCCATCTCTGATTTGGTTAAGCTCTTTAGCCCTTGAAACAAGAAGTATTGGAATAAAAATAAGGAATTGTAAGAGTCGAGATGAATTTGGGGTCCTTCATCTTAATGGATACAGGTGGTCTACCGACTTTTGGATGTCGACCATGGGATCAGTGAGACATCTCTTGATAAAACTCCAGAGGATAAAAGAAGAAAGTGATGCTTGTAAGTTGTCAACTAATTACCATGTCTCAATGGGAACAAACTCCACACCTAATCTCTAGAGGACTCAATTTCTAATGGTTGCGGGAACTGAAGAATGAAATGCTCTAGGCTCTCAAGCTCGACCTGATCTAAACTATATATACCCAAAAGGCTTGGTCAAAGATGAATTTGATAAAACACCACCAAGATCCTTTTCCCTTTTACTGTGATTAGATGTTCTATCCTAGTCCTAGACTCCTAACTAGAATCTGGAATATGTTGTTTAACTTTTTTAATGTCTTACAAAATTCTCGATCACTGAGGGACTTGGAATGTGGAGTGAAAATCTGAAAACACCTCCAAACTTGAGCCTGAGTTCATTTTCCTTTAGAATGAGAAATTGAAAATAAGGTGAGGTGATTGAAAGGTTTCTGAAATTTTAATTGCCTGTATCCTATTTTTTGTATTTTTGGAATTGCAAGAAAACCTGGAAATGGCCTCTCCGCGAAGTGGGGCTAAGGCTGTGTACATTATGACCCTCTCCAGACCCCGCAGTGGCAGGAGCCTCATGCACTGGGTATGGCCTTTATTAGTAATTGCAAAAAAAAAAAAAAAAAATGAAGCTCGAGTGCCCTACTGATTTGTTTTGGCATCCGTAGGGCTTTGTTGCTTTCAACGGATGAGGATGTTTCTTGCTTGTCCAAAACATTATAAGTGATTGACTGTTGTCTTCATAGATTTTTGCTATCTTTTTATTTTTTATTTTCCTTGCATTTATGTTCTATGATTCTTGTAGAATTTGGTTTCATTAAGTTAATTTGGAAGATTATGTGACCAAGATTCTCTAATTTATTGCACTGCAGAGTTGTATAAGGTGTAGTAATCAGTCTGTCTTGGCTGCCCCAAACCCAAATCAATCAGAACGCTTTCTGATTCAGGTATGTGGTAAATCTCTCATAACAGCCACGACGACTTAACTCTTGAGTCTTTTACATTGTGGATTTTTGTAAGGCATGATAATCAATGTTTAATTTTTTTCAACAAATAGGGAAAATGGGAAGACAAAAAGACAAGTTTTGGCAACAGGTTGATAATTTTTGATAATGGTTATAAATTTTGTGAAAAAAAAAAAAAAAAAAAAAAAAAATTTTATGGGGGGTTTACTTATGTTAAGTATCATTTGACTACGTGAGTGGTCATGAATGATGTTGCCTCTTGTGAAAAGGTAACTAAAGATGTCCAAGCAGAAGCCGTTCTTGTTGTTAATTCTAAGTCGGGTTTTAAAATGTGTCGGACAGTAGAAGTATTATTGCTGATATTGGTTGGTTTCAGTTCTTCTCGTTGACTCTACATGATCACAGTTAGTTGAAATGGAAGAAATGGTACCTAAGATGTATAAGCCAACTTGGGAGAAAAGCCTCCGTGAGTTCTTTAGCAAGAACAACATTTCTTCCAATGTTGTTCAAATGGAGTCATTAATTTTGTAAAGTGTACTACCCGTTATGGTCTTAGTGTTCCTATTTCGAGTTGTTCAATCCCTAAAGCAAGAAAGGACCTTGAGAAATTGCTGGAGAAGTAAAATTGTCATGAATGGACACTAGTTGCACCATCATGTTTGACTCATAGACCGTCTTAAAGAAGCGGTCTTTATTAATGTGATTGCTTATTTCTTGGGTGGTGCACTTTTCTTGAAGTCGGAGGAGTGTTCTCATGTTAGAATGAGTGGTCCATTTATCTTTGATTTTCTTGATAGTGTGATTCAAAATATTAGTCCAAATAATATGGTTTAGATCATTCCAAACAATGCTTCCAATTATGGAAATGCATTTGGTGCTTCTTGGAAAATACCGTTGGTTTTTTATGACTTGATTTGTAGCTCGTGCAATTAATTTAATGTTAAATGATATTTATGAGTATGGTACATGGGTATAAGAGAGATTTGATGAAGCAAAAATCATTATTGATTGTTTGTATATGTCTACCATTGTCTAGTAGTTAATGAGAAAATTTACAAACATAGATTTGAAATATCACTCTACGACTCGGTTTGCTTCTCACTTCTTAATGCTTCATTCCATTGATGTAGTGAAAGAGAAGCTTAGATTCTTAGTTGCATCAGTTGAGTGGAGGAATCTAAGAAATTTCTAGATTTCTTTTCTGTAGATAGGGTGGTAAAATATTATTTAAATGGAGTCACTTTGGATTGATTCCAAAGAGATTGTGGGGTTTATGGAAACGATTATTGGAGTTCTTCATATGGTTGGTGGTGATGGGGCTACCCAAGGTATTTGTATGAGTATTGGAAGAGCATGAGAGGTATTAGAAAAACTTAAAGGAGATAGACCATCAGTATGACTAAATTTTGAAAATCTTTGATGGTAGAAGGGATGATAATATTGTAGGTGTCGTCCACTATACAGTTTCCATTTTCAATCCTACTTATTATTGTAGTCCAAATTTCAAAAAGGTTCCTCAATTCAAAGAAGCAATGGAGTTCATTGGTGGATATATTGGTTTCACATGATGAGAGGGCAGAATATTATGGATGGTTGGTAGCATACCAAAGGAAGAACTAAATTTTTTTCGTGCAGTGCCACGATAGTGATACAAAATTTTCATCCTCATAAATGTACTTAGAATTTAAAAATTTTAGTTTATTCTTTTTATGTAAGAATTACTTATCATTTAGAATTGCATATTTCTATTTGTTTTATTTTTACCAGTGGTTTCTTGAAGGTTATATTGTTCCCATCTTACAGAAATATGCCATTAGAGTTTTAAGACAACAATGTAGTTCTTTAGATTGTGAAAGAAATTGGAGTGCCTGAGACGCAACACAAGCAAAAAAGAGGAACACCTTGTCAACAAAGATATTAGATTACTTAGTGTAAATTTTTTAATGATGGAAAAGAAGGCTAAACTTGAAGAGAAAAATATGATGGCTATTAATCTTGATAATTACCATTGATAAAGAGTTAGAGAGATTGTTGGATGATGTGGATGATAACATTATTTGGTGTTATTGACACTTTTACCGAGAGTGAGAATTTTATGGATGTTTTGCATTTTTATCGTATTGTTCTTTTCAAGGATGATGGTATTAGGTGGATTGAATGTTATTATTTTGAATTTTTATTATGCTTTGGGATTAATGAAACAAATGTTATTCCAATTTTTTATTACTTGTATATTATACGCATGATTATTGATTGATAATATGAAAAAGGTACTACAAATATTAAAAATAACATCTGATTTTTTTTTTTTTTTAATTTTTTGTAAATGAATAATTCCAGAATCTGAATCAAAACCCAAATTTGTTTTGCCTGATTTTTTTACCGAATTCTTAAAGTAGCAAAACAAATTTTCCCGTATAATTCTCCATCTGAATAATTCCTGAATCCGAACTTGCCAACTATGATTCTCCCAGATTTTCTTAGCTACCTCGTGTTTTTGGTTGTATCTTTTGTTCATGTTTTATGTGTGGGTATTGATAAATTTTCTCCCTGAGCAATCAAGCGTGTTTTTCTTGGATATTCATTCCCTTCTCTCCAATTGTTAGTACTCTTCTTGTTGCCCTAATCTATTCTTCTTTTCTTCTTCTCATTCTTTACAGTTCTATTTCTTATTATGGATTGTTCTAGATCTGAAACTTTTACAGTTAGCTCTTCCTTGGCCCTATCTTCAAGTTTTAGTCTTTCCAGGTGACTATTAGAAGCTCGGCCATGTAAGCATCTTTTATGCACCTTCTTAATATCTTCTCCTCATTCTCCTAGGATGGAAATTTTTGGCTGCTTATGTGTGCACTTGTGTAGCCAAATTCATTGTCCCTCTTATTAGAGCTGACCAATTTACTTATCATATTGTATTTTCTCTTTCCTCATATTTTGTTTTATTCCCTCTTATTATGGTTCCTTATAGATTGCGGCAAGTGTTTCTCTGTTGACATTTTTTTCATATATTTTCTTGTCGCTGAAAAGCGAGAATGAACAAAGGAGGGGGAGTGGGGGGTGGAGTTGGTCTTGGAGGTGGTGGTGGTGGTGGCAGTGGGCCAACAGCAGCAGCAGCAGCAGCTGCAGCTCAGAAGCAGAAGACTCTGTTACAGAGAGTTGACAATGACATAACGAACATGGTTGACAATTTCAGTCATTTGATTAGTGCTGCTAGGGTATGCCTTTTTATCTTTTTCTATCTCATTCTGTGCATCTCATTTTTTTCTTTTGGTTTGATTAATTATGCATCTAAAATCTCTTTGAAATGCTTTATTTTATATGATTTCTTGTTAATTAACTCCAGACTCATTTTTTGCTTCCAGAGTTCAGAATATTTCAGTAAAGACCAAGCTTGTTTAAATCTACAAAGATTTATTATCTGATTGTGTCATTTAATTTGGAAGCTGAAGTGGTCATTACCTCAATTCAATGCATCACTATGACCTGAATTGATGTTTTTCCTTAATTATGCATCACCCCATCCCCCAAACCAATTACTTACATTGCATTTATCAACTGGCAATGAAAATCCTAATTTAACCCTTCTCGTGTCGGTGACATTTTCTCTTACCATGTATATGAGATTGTAATGGTGATTAGTCCATTGTGGCAGTTGGATATCTAAGGAGTGTTGTAAAAGGGAAAAATAGCAGGTCCTGTGGTCTTGTATAATAGTCAATTAATAAGCTGATCGTACTGTCTTCTGGTCTAGGAGGTCTGTATGAAGCATATTTTGTTGACTACATTCCAATTGGTCAAATTTTTATCACGTGCTTTTTGCCATAGCCCCATGAATCTAGCATGTCAGATTGAATGGTTAGGAGCAGTGAGTATTTCAATATGTAGAACCCGAGGCCATGAGAAGAGAACTTGTTCATCTGTACAGAGAGACCAGAATGAAGTAGGTTTTATTTGCATTTAACTGCTTTCATTCCTTCGAACCAGGCAATTGAAGAAATTGTGATTGCAGAGAGTTTGTTACCGGCTTACCGCTACTTGAATGTAGTTCCTAATTCTCTGATTTTATATTTTCCTGCCTCAATTTGGTATAGGAAGTCTGTCTTCCTCTGTTTACCTATTGCTGTGGCGAAAGAAAGTTCTAGTACCAAAAAGGAGGCTGCATAAGTTTCAGGTTTATTTGATGAACAAAGAATTCCCATGTACCAGTACTTTAGGGAGCAAAGAATATAAAAAATACAGGCTTCTGGATTGGTGTATTCGTGAGAAATTGCCTAGGAACCTGAACCTGTCCGCATGTGTATCTTGACCCTAAACTGGAAAGAAACTGGGTGGATTGATGGGTTCGGTAAGAAGTTTCCACTTATACATTCATCGTATGTACCTATCATCTCCACCTCTTGGTGCAATACCAGTTTTTGTTGCCACCTCATGTATCACTTTGTGTTCATAGAGCTTTGCAGCTTTGTCAATGTAATAGTAGATGTATGAGATTCCATAGTCCTTTCATTTAAGGCAGTTGCCTGTGATGCGTGGGATCACAAAACTAGATGGCAAATCCTGAAATCCGCTGCTACATGCAATGCTGATTGGCATGTCTTCAGACAGCTAACACAAGTCATGGCTGGTTTCATAAGGCTAATCATGTGGACTGCATCTTGTATGGAACTATGGAGATGACTATGTTCATCTTTCTTGAGTGAAATGTCCATAAGGTCAAAATAAACCAATATGACTGGAGATTGCTTGCCGGAGGACTAATTCTCTCAAATCACTATCACGAGTGCTTCATGGAACCATGCACTCTACAACAAAGACATCAACTAAATGGGGTTGGCTACATGGATTCGATCAAAGACAGCAAAGGAAAGTAGATGTAAAAGAAAAATTAGTCCTATCTGAGAGATTGGGGTTCGATCTCAAAATATTGGGGTCCACCGCCAAATGCCTCCTATCTGAGAGATTGTCAGGGCCATAATCTTATCAGATGGGGTGAGCAGATTATTTTGGAGACTTTGTACTTCTTTCTCAACCCAACTCACCAAGCCTATCTAACCACTTGGGGCTGGCTACGGGAATCCTGTTCTGAAGTTCCTCTCTTTTAACATGATATCTGCCATTAACTCATTTGCACTCGTGTTTTCTTGTCACTTCAACTGAGCTCATCTTCAGCCTTTCCCTCATACCTTTAATTTGCATCAAATATCTCCTAAGGTATTTCGTTTTGAGTTCTGACCTTAGGATACAATACCTAATGGAAAATTAAAACAGCCCATTTATCAAGACACTGCAAACATATTTACAAATGACTCGGAGTGTTTTGTGCTTTGTTGAATTCAGTCATATTCTGCTTAAAGGAAAAGGAAAACAAAGAAAAAGACGAAGAGGAAACATGGAGAGGGAAAGGAAAAAGGGGGAGACGGATGCGGGCAAAGGAATTTGAATCCTCTTGACTTGTAGCGACATGCTTTAGTGATTAAATATCATTATTTTCTGTTTATTTATGCTGTATAATGCTTAAATACTACTTTTGCATGTATCCATCTGTATCTTTAGCGTATCTAGCGTTTCTCTGATACATCTCCAAGACGTCTCGTAAATCCTGTTTCCTGGTATGCTGCGCGATACTGATACTTGTTACCTTGTTCATTTTTTACTGGCGCATTGTTTAGTTGCCATTGCACGTGGTTGAACCATCTCAATCAACTTCATTGTTGCTGTTCCTACTTTTGCTCCCATGGATTTATTTCTGACACCAGATTTCCTAGCCTTGCTACTAATCTGTCTTAACACACTAGAAGTTCATCTAGGATCTCTTCTCCACTTCATCAATGCTGCTCAAACTTTAAATCAACATCATCTTCAATCTGTTCCACTTTATTTGTGATTGAATCAATATACTTAACCATTGCTTATGCTACTTTGGGCTTATGATCAATTCAGCGGTTGGTCTTGATGCTCTGTACATGGGATACAAGTGATATAATGCCCAAGATTGTGTAGCCAGTGACTCTATTGTCTCCGTTTTCAGATATGGAAGAACAATTTCCTTTGAAGTTTGACCACTGGGAATTATGCTGGACTCTTATTTTGGCTAGTACTTGGGTTAATTCAAAAGATTTTGTAAATTTTGAGAGGTAGGGAAAAGGAGGTTCCCATGGTGTACTAGGTCACGGGAAAAAAAAAATCTGTGCAGAAGTTCAGCTGTTGCTAAAACAAAGCTGAACAACCGCCAATTTTTAATATTAGTGTGGACACCTCTTTAAAATCAGCTTCAGCACAGATAGGGGCCCATAACTTGAATTGATTTTGTCTTGCAACCAGAAAAGGCATCAAACTACTAACCAACAATCAATAAATTGTCGGTAATCTTTTGATTTACTTATGAATTTGTTTTCTTTCTTTGCATTCTATGGTTTTAATGGAGGGCACTGGATGTTGCTTACATTCCCTACTGTACTCACAGGTAGATTTCTGCACATCATATTTTTTGAGTACAGTCTGAAAATCAGAGTTTTACCCATTTTATAATGTAGGGATATTAAGTAAAGGTTTAAAGTATGAGCACCAGGATTGCTTTTTGCTAACTGGGGTGCTCTCCCCCTTGATGAATTCGGATCCCTCCTCTGGCTGACTAGTACAGTCTGATGTCTAGGAAAGCCATGTTATTATGTGATGGATCTGCATCATATCGTGATTTTATATGATATGATCCAAAGCTTTGTCCATAGAAGAAATGGGATTCATTTTCAAGAAAATGTTGTTCAGGTGATGAGTTATGCATGGCATCCTTATATTCTGATTTTATATGTTTTCTATCTGAATCTTACACCTTGTGGTTTCTGATGTGATCCCATGGTGGAAACCCTGTATTCTCGTATCAGCATCCATTCATACCTCTTTTGGTTGGCACTACAAATATTAATATAAACATCAGTACAAATTTAAACATTCACTAAAGTGGAGAACGTTGCTCCTATTAGGTAAATGATCCACCAGTCAGGAATTCACAAGAAGCATTCATGATGGAGATGCGTGCAGCCAGAATGGTACAGGCATTTCTTTGCTGCTTGATTGTTTTGTAAGCTGAAGTCTTTTTGGGATAAAATTGCTATTGGATTCTATTCGACTTTCCAAATATGCTTAGAAGCCTTTTACCTTGTGCGAAATTTTAATTAGAGACTACTGTATTTTGGTCTCTGATTTTTTTTTGGGGGGGGGTGATAATTAATGTAGGAATGGATTTGACAACCAAACCAGACCCAAGACTGCAGGAAAGTTAAACCAAAGAACAACCAATAACCCCCAATAGTAGACAGCAACAACAGTCCAACTTAAACCAGTCAACAGTTCTTGAAAAACCAGAATTATCAGATCCAGAATTTAGAATTTCAGGTAGCAGAGTTTGCACCAACAAATAGAATTTCAGCAACAGAAATAGAGTATTTGAATAAGGTCCAATTAGAATCAAAATATCACAGGAATAGATAACCAAATCAGAACTTGATTCTGACAGCAGGTTCTGAGATCTGGCAGTAATTTCTGGAACTTCAGTAGAGTATTATTAAGGAACTAATAACAAATCTAATTACTGATTAAAGGTCCAGTTCAATGGAGAATAAAAGCAGCAGTCAACTTCAACACAGATTAAAAAAAACAGAAATCAATTCTGGGCAGAGAACACTATTGGCCAGAATTGAAGGAACTCAAAACCAGACAAACCCCTGGTCTGATTGGTCCCAAATTAAGGTCGAGCCTCCCTCTTAATAAACCCAACAATTGATCAAAAGGGGAGGGCCATTGGCTGGTTGGATCTTCCAGAATAGTGTAGGGGCAGTAGGAAGAAATCTGGAGATTTCCAGAACCAGAATTCAATCACAGTTTCAGATCTCTTACCTGATTTGAAGAACCTTGCAATTAACTATGAAAAGAAAGAAATAATAGTTGAAGAGACCTCTTGGACTTCACGCCGCAAAGATTTAATTGGATCAAACACCAATTCCTTCAGCCTTGATCAAACACAAGACAACTCTTCATGGAGAAGACAATAGCAGCAACCATTAATTTTTTTTATCAAAATCATTCTAGGCTTTTAGGAGCCTCCTTTTCTTTATTTATAATGTTAATGGGGGGAGGGAATTACAAAATAGAAAATTCCTCAAAAAGGAAACCAAATATTCTCCTAATACAATAGCTACTAAAAACTGAAATTAGAAACTAGTTGAAAAAGGAAACTAACTACTAATGACTTGACTCAATTAACAACTTGACTCCTAAGGGAACAAATATAACTCAAATCAAGCCCAATTAAAAAGGAAACTAATGAAAATGGAAACTAACTAATAATCCCGTACTCAATCTTAGAGCCCCCCTTTTAGACCCATAAAAGTGGTCTATTACACTCAAAACACATGGGATCAAAGGCCTAACATGTATGGAATCCAACCTTAGGCTTATTCCTAATAAGACAAGCCTATTTTGGTAATTAATCTGCATCAGGATAATTCTAAGGTTTTAGAACGTCTGTAGACAATGGGCGTAATTTAACCTGTTAATATTTTCCTTGTGTCAGTTTAGATATACATTTTAGAAGAACCAACTTAGTGATGTACTCCCGAGTACTGAAAAAACCCTTAAATTTGGATCTCTATAGTCCCATAAATGACTAGAACTCTATTTGAGTATATAGTGCCAATATTGTAAATATTACTTGCAGTTTAGGACCCTTTGGAAGCAATCAAAACTTAGGACTGAATCATAATTAAGTTCAAAAGGAGAGAACCATTTTGGTGTTTACAATGATCTAAGGAATAAAATAAAACAAAGTAGTGAATAAAGGGGTAATCTATTTGTAACCAAGGTGGTTACAACTGATAGTTGGTAACCAATTTTTCTTTTTCTTTTTTACCCTTGAGTATATTTCTCCCTCTCTCTCTCTCTCTCTCTCTCTCTCTCAAGTCAAAACTTTTTTGAAATTTCTCGCTCCCTCTCCCCTTCCTCCCTGTCTCTGTCTACCTTCCCCCTCTCCCCTCCAGCTCTCTCTCTATCTACCTCTCCCTCGCCGGCTCCCCCTCTCCCTCTACTTGTCCCTGCCTCGGGCATCTCCCTCCTCCTGCCCACTACATCTTGTTCTCCTGAACCCCAAGCCTCCCATGCAACTCCCCCCTTCCCAACCCTTGCCCCCACACTGTCCCTTCGCTGCAACTCCCTCTTCCCAACCTCTGCCACCGCCAGGTCACGGCAGCGTTGGCAATTCTCGAATGGAGGAAAAGAGAAATCTGGACATTTGAAAAGAAGATGCAAGGTGTGGCCCTCAAACCTTCTATGATGATGCCTATGATTCAAAGGATGAAGATGTTAAGATGATGGATGAACTATTGTTATACTACAGTAAGAAGAAGCCATCAACCAATGAACCTAGCCAGATGAGGAGGGAATTGAAAGCTCCTCCTACAAATGACACTGCAGCTGATACTGGTTGATCCCCAGGTCACAGAAACATGGATGAGGCACACTTAAACACTAGGTTGAGTAATCCTCTTGTGTGAGCAACTTCATTGCCAACCTGAATCAAAAACCCCGTCTGAGGGGTCAAGGGGCCTTGCTTGTGCCAGTACATTGGAGTCCAATGAACGAGCTGGGCATGTCCATCCTAAGTTGCCAAACTACGATGATTTGGCAGCGCTGATTGTAGCCCTTAGAATGACGTAAAGGGGAAGTGAATTAAGCTCAGAATCTGTATCCTCATTCAACCATACTACAGTCTTCCCGCTGGCCACCTGCCCTGCTTGGCTAGTAGATGACTTGGTGCTGGCCCTTCTGGGCTAGTTGCTTTCCAGTAGCCGTCCCGCCAGGCCTACTCCCTTATAGGCGCCTCTCCTGTCAGGCTTGCTGCTGTCCTCTCTTCCAGTTGCCATAAGGCTCGTTTGGTCTGTCCGCTGGCTCGTCTGTTCCTTCGATTCTGCTTCTCTGTTAGCTTCTCGTAATGCCTGCAGCCCTTCTGGACGCGACTTTTGCCATGCCTGCTGTCCCGTTGGTTGTCACCATACATGGCTGCCCTTCTGGATGCTAGGCTCGCTTCGTCTATCTGCCTGCTCGCTATGTTGCCTATGCAGAAGGCACTGCATGTTGCCTTCTATTTTTGCACTTATTTAGTAAATGTTCTTATATTTGTTTATTTTATTTACTGAAGATATTATCCATAAATAAACAAATGCCCCCTGTTTGAATCCAATAAAAATGGTTATAAAATAAAATTCTAAAAAGATAAAAAGTCAACCCCTCAGTCCAAGAACAAAAATTGGATTTTTTGTTTAGGGGCGATTTTTCAACTTTCAAATGATGGGGGTTTTCTCAATTATGAAAATTCCATAAATTTTATTATGGTAAAACACTTCTAAAAACCAAAAGTCCGGTTAAATAATCTTTTAATCTTTTGTTTTGATGTCCATAAAATTATTTTCATTCAGGTAATTCTAACAACATTCGCACACTTTAAAATAAGTTTGATCGTAACATAACTTTGTCATTACAACGCTCAGATTTAAGTAATCTTAAACTTGTTGGAAAGTTGGTTTTGTGCTATACCTAATGCAAAAAGTCTTATTTAAAAATAAAATCATTTGAGCAGTCAAATTTATTATAGTTTAAGAACATTTATCTAAATGTTGATTTTTGATGACTTGATGTGATTTAATGTTGATTTGATGTGGCTTAATGTTGATGACTTGATGCGTCTGAGTGATTTTTGAGTTTATTCACTTTGTTGATTTTTTTTTCTTCTGATGAATATCTTGCATTGGTATGATTATTTAATATTTATTTAGCATATAGCCTTGGTCGCCTTGATAACTATGCACCCGAGACTAGTGAGAATGGTATGTTTGGAGCAAATTTGTTAATCACCCAGCAAATAAAGAATGATGGAACTACATTCTCTAGAAAAATGGAACAGTTGGTGAGGTAGTTTTATCACAATTCTCTGGAATTATTCACAAAAAGAAAGAAAAGCAATGACAGATTTTAATTAACTTTCAGATGCAGGTAGCCTTGGTTGTCAACAATTTGAGTTTTAAATAAGTTGAATAGTGAAACAGGATTTGTGTAGCTGACCTAATGTAGTTGGGATGAGGTCTAGTTGAGTTGAGAAAGTAATTGTATTCAACTTGCACTAATAAGCTGGAAACACAACTCTGATGAACAGGTTCAGGCAGCAGACTCACTCCTAAAATTGGTCTCAGAGCTGAAGCAAACAGCCATCTTTTCAGGTTTTGCATCCCTAAATGAGCATGTTGAGCAACGGACTATTGAGTTTAACCAACAGGCAGAGAAAACGGACTGTATGCTGGCTAGAATTGGAGAGGAAGCAGCTGCTAGCCTAAAAGAGCTCGAAGCCCATTATTATTCATCCATTCAGAGAAGAGATCAACCTGAACTATGAGGTTTATAAAGACACCACCAATTCCTCATGTTCTTTCCCCTAGGGCTGGAGACATGCTGTAGTGTTTGATAGATCCAAACTGATCCATTGACAAGTTGACTTCCTTGAGCTACAATCCTTTTCAACCATATGATTCAGTGTGATCATGTCATTTTGCAGGTAAGGGAAGGAGGTGTTGTATTTGTAAATTTAGTTGTCTTTTGAGGTCAAAACCTAATAATGAAACCTATTTTCCAATCTCTTAGGAGTGTTTCCTCCAGGACACACTGGAACATCCATTTCAATAGTGAAGTCTGGATGATAAGTTTCCATACCTGGGGTTGAATCCACCTTTTATAATGTCGTGGCGAGCATGTTTTTTCAGGCTTTGTTAGGTGACAGGGCATGCCTTGATCCTCAATGCGACCGACTGACTTATGTATGAAGGGATCCCAGACCCAGAAGATGAAGGGGAATATATTAGAACATTTTATACATACCTGGAATTCTGGTACTTTCCTTGGGTGCCTTGGTCTTGTCCAGGCATCAAATAGGCACCATGGGGCCTCGCCTTGGGTGCCCTTGAGTGCCTCTGTACAAGGAAAAATTATCATAGTTTTCAGCTATATTTTTGGTGTATAGAGCGTGCATTCTGTAACGAATGCAATCACGAGACAAAACATCAGAGAATTTGTTACCTCAGATGTCCAAAGAAACGCCTGAAAAATTAGTGCCAGAGCTACGTTGATTTACTACTCCCGAACATAGTAAGTTCGGGAACAGCAATAAAATAGATATGGATATGTCCAGCTTCAAAATAATAAAACATGTATGACAATAATATGGTACACGTTTAATATGACCACTTTGTAAGTAAAAATACATATTCACCGTATAAGACACATGAATAAAAATATAAGTATGTTGGTAATGATTAAATCAAAAGGAGGTCTCATAACTGAATAAACACAATATAATGAATCAGGTCCTGCATCTACGATTATCATTTAACAAATCAAAATACCTTTCTACCCAAAATAAATAAATAAATAAAATCAAAATACCACTTTTATTCAATTCTTTTTGGGTTGGAATCTTGTTTTGTATCTAATTATACCTGAATGTTCTTGCAACTTGATAATTGCAGCCCAATGAACTGCTTGAAGGTTGATGAGGAAAATATTAGTTTGTGGGGTTTCAATATGGTAGTTTGGTTAGTTTGGCTTTTCTGTTGAATGGTGAGTCTCCTATCATTGGTCCTAAGAACTGATTTGGCATAATTACAAGGGAAGAGGGTCAGCTTGGAACCCTTTTTCTATCTGTAATTGCCATTCTTAAATCATTAAAAGAGTTGGAGATGGAGTAGAAAGGGCCTTGCCACTGCAATTCGAGATTGTGGCCATTGGATTCAATTGTGAGATTCCAAGAGAGAACTCTGCAACTCTTGATGCTACTACTCTGTCGAAGATGCTGCAACTGAAGATATTTGCTTGAAGGACGGAGGCTGTGAATCAAGCCCGGGGAAGAAGCCGAAAGAGGTGCAATTTAGGGCTTTCGACGTTGGGTCTTCACGTATGATATGCATTTAATACTTCAATCTATCAAATTCGTGTTTTTATCCGTAAAAAGATTTAATATGTAAATATACGATTTTTTTGTTCAAACGTTTGGATATGTGAATATTATATGTATTATACGTGTATAATGTGTATTTACTATGCTCCAGAGTTCATTTTGGGCCAAAGCCCTGGTCAACCTATCAAGGACTTGATCCTCCATGAAACGGCAGCAACTGCACCCCTGCCTCCATCATCTTCTTTGTGGCCTTTCTCACCCTGAAATAGATGGATCCCACATTTCTTCACCTGGATACAGTCACCCATTGTTACTGAGACATGCACTTGATCCCCTCCTTCCAACTGATCCAAAAACATTGCCTCTCCCATATTGCTCACCCACATGTGATCCTGATTTGTTGCTAAAGCGCCATTGACCAAGGGCTTGTATCTCCATTCTAGACCATTGATCATGCTAATGAAAGTGGCTTCAGGACCCTCTGTTGTATCATCAAGTTCTTCGCCTGCTGCGTAGACAGCACATATAATCAAGGCTTGAATCTTGTGGTTAGACAGTGGAGGCACCTCAAAAAACATGCGGGACCCTGCACTTTGGTAGCTGAACCAATCTGGAATGTCTCCCCCAGGAACAAAGATGTCAATGACACCAGGTTCACTCATACCCTGTTGCATGGAAAATCTTGGATGTTCAATATGAGGGTGATCCCGAGAGAGAGAGAGAGAGAGAGAGAGAGAGAGGACCTGAAAGAGTTTATCCCTGAAAGTGTTTGCCAAACCATTGCACATTTCCATGTGAATAGTTGGTGTAGTTTCCAACCTCTCCAAGCCTTCCACCTCAATTAGTTTGCTGCTTTTATTAAGAAACAAGGATTGTAACTTCTTTAAGTTTGCCAAGCTTGATAGTCTTTCCATTGTGCAACCTCCTGCATCCAAAGCGATTATGTTTGATGGAAGCATTGGCAGTGACCGAAGCCTTGCGCAATCTCTCAATGTAAGAACTTTCAGTTGAGAAAGGCCATTGATGTCTGCAGGTAAGCTACAAATATTATTTCGAGTTAAATCCAAGGTCTGTAATGAGGTTGCACTTGCAAGATTTGATAGCTTTTCCATGGACATGCAACCATCTGCATCCAAGTGCCTTAAACTTGATGGAAGCTCTGGAAGTGATCCAAGTTTTGTACAATTCTGTAACCAAAGGGATTGAAGCTGGGGAAGGCGGCTGATGCCAGCAGGTAACTCACAAAAGTTGTTGAAGGCTAGATCCAACACTTGTAATGAGGATAAACTCTCAATATCATTGGGAAGCATACCAGGTAGGTTGCAGTCCCTAAGACTCAGGCGTCTTAAGAAGCGTAAACCAGAGATGGAAGATGGCAAAGATGTAACGGCATTATCACTTCTTGGTGGTCCCAATGACCTGAAAAATGAATTCCATGATTTTGATGGTGATCCTTTACATCCACCTAAAGACAAGCTTTTGAGGTTACGCAAAAGCCCAATGGAAATGGGCAGTTTCCTTATTGCAGTTCCATCAGCAAGAAGCTCTGTTAAACTTTCCATATTTCCCAGTTCTGGCAGTTCATTGATTTTTGAACAACCAGAAAGGATAAGACTTTGTAGAGATTTCAAATTCCAAATGCTTCTTGGGACTTTCTGAAGGTTTGTACAACCTTTTAGATTCAAAATGAGAAGATTGTTTAATTCTCCAATCGATTTGTGAACTTCAACCAAACTTGTACAACCTTCAAGTGTCAATATCTCAAGGCTAGGGAGTCCCAAGAAGTTGGGGGTCTTCGTAAGGTAAAGGCAATGATCAAGATTGAGGACTTTCAGCTTTCCAAGATACTCTGGCTGGAAGACAAAAGAAATGAAAATGAACAAATTTAGAATCAGTTCTTCATGAAACAAGTACTCAATTAAAAAGAAGAAGAAGAAGAAAAGGGGTCATACCTTGCTTCCCTTCCAGACTTGCTTGAAATTGCTATATTGTACGTCAAGAATAACAAGGTTCTTCAGATGAAAATTGTTTGGCATAGATCTTAAAGGGAATTTATGCCAACACAGCCATCTTAACTCCTTGAACAGAAGTTTCTTCCCCATAGAAGAGGATGAATCATTTAGAAAATGTTCATGAGCTCCCAAGAGCTGAAAATAATTAGCTTTGAGCAATCGTAATCTTTCCATCTTTGTAAATGCCTCAATACTCAAACATACTTTGCTTGATTGGTGGTAGTTTAAGACCACACCTTCAACTACTTCTGTACCCTAATAATGCACAACAAAGTATAATTAAGTTAAAATACACACAAGCCTGTTGTGTTTGTGTGTGGGCTTGTAATCTGACAAAAACACCCTAACTACTGCTGCTCCCTATAAAAGCCAAGCAAGCATGTGTGTGTTTCTGTTTTTTTTTTTTGGGGGGGGGGGTTGTTATATAAAGAAAGTGGCGAGAGAAAACCATGATTACTTATTTACTTAAAAGCCAACATTCGAGAGGGAAAAAATGAAAAAGAAAAAGAAAAAGAAAAATAGGCCTTATGTGGAATGGAATGAAGAAACAGAACTTGTGTAATCAATCCAAGTACTTGAGAAACAAAAATTGATAAAGTGGAGTAAATACAAACTTGTTTATGCCTGCATGCTTGTGTGGACAGAAACCACTGGTAAAAAATTAACTTAAAAAAATAAGATTATTTATTTGCTTAGGTTTTCTACTAAATTTTAAACAATAAGAAATCATGTAGCTCTTACTGCATTTTTCGTCAACGTATCATATACATCTTCACGAAGCCACAATCTGCTACGCTTTCCGGGCTCATTAGGAGATTCATTTCGAACAATTTCCTTTCCCATGTCTTGAAGTAGGTAATGCATTCCAAGCTGATTCTTTTCATTGACTGTTAGAAGTGATCTACGCATGAGAATGCCAATTCCTATTTCTGGGAATAAACCACAACCATCAAGTATTTTAATTACAATATCTTTGTCCATTCCAATAAAGAAGCAAGCAATGTCAAGGAATATGTCTTTCTCCGTACTGTCAAGAGCATCAAAGCTTAGTTTAAGTTTTTCCTGAATTTCCTCATTCGGAATTCTTTGCAACTTCTTTAATGCACTTGTCCATTCATCTATGCTTCTTTTGTGTAGAAATGAACCATATACCTGAAGAGCTAATGGAAGCCCGCCAAGATAAATCAATATTTTTTTTGTAAGCTCCTTTTTAGGTCTTGTAGGACGAACCTTTTCAAATGCATAGGACTTGAAGAGTTGGAGGGATTCATATGCTTCCAATCCCTCAACCTTGTATATTCCATCCACGTCGAGCTCATTCAAAAAATGTTGATCTCTAGTTGTTATGATGATTCTACTTCCCAAGCCAAACCAATCTCGCTCTCTAACTAATGCATTTATTTGGTTTGATTGATCCACATCATCCAGAACAACAAGAACCTTTCGGAAACAAAGTCTTTGTTTGATCACATTGATTCCTCTATCAACATTGCTTATGTGTATGTTTTGTTTCATTAATATATCTGAAAGAAGTTGCTTTTGCAGATGAAGTAGACCATTATGATGTTCAGAAATTTCTCTAACACTTCCAAGAAAAGTACTGCCTTCAAATTCATGTAAGATTTGGTTATAGACAGCCTTGGTAATGGTTGTCTTACCCATGCCGCCAATACCATAGATCCCGATCATACGAACATCATTAGAACCAACACTTAATAAAGAATTTATGGCTTCTATGCGGGAATCTATCCCAACTAGATGAGAGTCAATTTTCATGTGTCTTTCTTTTGCTTTCATTGAGACCTCTTCAACGATCGCTTTGATAAACTTAGTCTCACCCCTGCCAATTGGGAGCAAAATGAAATAAAGAAACAAAATAGACATGGGTTGAGCTAAAACAAGCCCTGAAGACAAAGATGAACATGAAATAAGTTTAGTGATATGCAGTTTCAATAATTTCTACTGAAATAAAAGCATATATGTGCTCAAGCCATAATTGAAAACTATGTTCCTAGATACTGTTCAGTGTTTAACCATCCTGGTGTTCCTAAAAAAAAAAAGACACCAATCTTGTTCTTTCACACTCTCAAAACAAGTTGGAATTTGCACTTCTAAGTAAAAGCCCAAGTGAGGAGGTACAGATGTAATGAAAAATTGAGTTGGGTTCACATCTTCTATGCAAAATCCAAGTTATGGTTCATATTCAGATCTAGAGACGATCCAAAGCTAGGACCTAAGATCTTCTAGTGAGGTCCCAACTTGGAATTCGCAACAGAAAAGCTAACATTTATGGAGTTTAATTTAAAAGAAGAGAATCTAAATTAATACCCGTCTGCAACATCTTGAAGATGCCAACCGGACAGATTCCCAGCTTCAGTGAGAGCCTTCCTCCATCTGTTCACCTTCTCCTTTTCCATCTCCGATTTCAATCGCTCTTCGTAGCCCGCAAAAGGTTCCTCCAAAATCCCATTCTGTTTCCGAAAATGAGACGGATCCACCTCATAGAAAACGGGAAGAACAGTTTGACCTATCTCATGCTTGCATTCTAACATCTTCACCAGTTCATCAAGGCACCATATGGAAGATCCGTAGTTCTTGGAGAAGACTACAATCGAAACCTTCGATTCTTCAATGGTTTTTAGGAATTTATAGGTGATATGCTCTTCGAGGTTGCGCTCATCGTCCTCGTCTGTGAAGATACGGTAGCCACTCTGAATCAAAGCTTCATAGAGTTGGTCAATGAAGTTCTTACTGGAGTCATCATCATCACCGTCACCAAAATCTTCATCTATGAAGCTTAAGAAGACGTCATAACTCCACTGGTGAGGGGAAGAAGAAGAAGAAGAAGAAGAAGAAGAAGAAGAAGAAGAAGCCATAGTAGGAGAGAACCAACAACCCAAGAGAGATGAGAAGTTAAGGGTTTCTGTAAACCACCAGTGGGAGGTTTGACGAGGCAAAACGATATCCAGAAAAAAGGTCGCCCTCTCTCCCTCTCTCCCTCTCTCTCTCTCTCTCTCTCTCTCTCTCTCTCTCCACATAGAAAAAGAAGAAGAAAAATCACGAGAGAAAAATTGAAAAAAAGAAAAGAAAAAAAGAAAAAGAAAAAAAGACAAGTTACCTCCATCTAGAAGAAGAAAAATCAAGAGAACCACAACTTTTTAAGAGTGTTTGAAAGGAGTGGAGTTATGAGCCGGAGGATACTTCGGACACTTTGTATGAATTAAAGATAACGTATGAATATGAGTTGAGATAACATATTACACCTTTGATGAACAGATTCAGGCACTCACTACTAAAATTGGTTTATAGAGGCACCACCAATTTACTCATGTTCTTTCCCCTAGTAGTGCTGGAGACATGCTGAAGAGTTGATAGATCCAAACTGATCCATTGACAAGTTGACTATCTTGAGCTACAATCCCTGTATGGAATACACATTAATCTTTTCAATCTCCCTTTGGGGGGGGGGGGTTTGTGTAATCACATTCAGTGAGATCATTTTATTTTGCAGGGAAAGGGGAGGAGGTGTTGTTGTTTTTGTATATTTGGTTGTACTCCTTGCTCGAAACCTAATGAATTATTATGGGTAAAATGCCTTAGGAAGCAACTTACTTGTGTTTGAATCACTCTGGTAGCACCTTTGGGCCCACTCACAATGGGATTAATTTGGCTTTTTGGTTAATTCCGTTAATAACCTTAAACCTATTTTCCAATCTTTTTAAGAGTGTTTTGGGACAAGTTCAAACATCTATTTTACAGAATTTGTTATCATGATGATTCCACAACAACAACATCAATATCTAAAACCTTATCCCAACTTAATAGGTTCAGTTACATGAAAATTCCAAGCAAGGACAAGCATGAGGATCCATGCAAAGCCCTGCTCAACCAATCAAGATCTTGTTCCTCATCGCAACGGCAGCAACTGCACCTCTGCCCCATCATCTTCTTTGTGGCCTTCCTCAACTCCAAGATCATATGGAGGAGAGGTACCCTGAAACAGATGGACCCCACATTTCTTCACCTGGATACGGTCACCCATTTCTATTGGGAAATCCACTTGATCCCCTCCTTCCAACAGATCTACAAACGTTGCCTCTGCTATATTGCTCACCCATATGTGATCCTGAATTGTTTCTGAAACACTATTTACTATGGGCCCATATTTCCATTCTAGACCATTGATCCTGTTAATGAAAGTGGCCTTTGGACCGTTTGTTGGATCATCAAGTTCTTTGTCTGCTGCGTAGACAGCGCATATAATCAAGCCTTGAATCTTGTGGTTTGACAGTGGAGTCACCTCAAAATATATGCTGGACCCTGCACTTTGGTAGCTGAACCAATCTGGAATGTCTCCCCCAGGCACAAAGATGTCAATGGTACCAGGTTCACTCATGCCCTGTTACATGGGAAATCATGGATATTCAATATGAAAGTAATCCCATTAGAGAGAGGTTATCCCTGAAAGTAGTTGCCAAACCATTGCACCATTCCATCTGAATGGTTGGTCTAGTTTCCAACCTCTCCAAGCCTTCTACCTCAATTAATTTGCTACACCTATTCAGCAACAAGGACTTCATCTTCTTTAAGTTTTCCAAGCTTGGTAGTCTTTCCATCACCATGCAACCTCTTGCATCCAAACCGATTATGTTTGATGGAAGCATTGGCAGTGACTGAAGCCTTGTGCAATTTGTCAATGTAAGAATTTGCAGTTGAGAAAGGCCATTGATGTCTGCAGGTAAGCTACAAATATTACTTTGAGCGAAATCCAACCTCCGCAATGAGGATGCACTCGCAAGATTGGGTAGCTTTTCCATGGACGTGCAACCATCTGCATCCAAGTACCTTAAACTTGATGGAAGCTCTGGAAGTGATCCAAGCTTCGTACAACTCTGCAACCAAAGGGATTGAAGCTGGGGAAGGCAGCTGATGCTAGCAGGTAAGTCACAAAAGCTGTTGAAGGCTAGATCCAACTCTTGTTACGAGGATAAACTCTCAAGATCATTGGGAAGCATAACAGATAGGTTGCAGTCCCTAAGACTCAAGCATGTTAAGAAGAGTAAACCAGAGAAAGAAGCCCGCAAAGATGTAATGGCATCATCCCTTCTTGGTTCTCCCACAGAACAAATAAATGAATTACATGATTTTGATGGCGATCCTTTACATCCACTCAAAGAAAAGCTTCTGAGGTTATGCAAAAGCCCAAAGGAAATGGGCAGTTTCCTTATGGCAGTTGCATCAGCAAGAAGCTCTGTTAAACTTTCCATATTTCCCAGTTCCTCTGGCAGTTCATTGATTTTTGAACAACCAGAAAGAATAAGACTCTCTAGAGATTTCAAATTCCAAATGCTTCTTGGGAGTCTCTGAAGATTTGTACAACCTTTTAGATTCAAAATGAGAAGGTTGTTTAATTTTCCAATGGATTTGTGAACTTCCACCAAACTTGTACAACCTTCAAGTGTCAATATCTCAAGGCTAGGGAGTCCCAAGAAGTTGGGGGTTTTGGTTAGGTCAAGGCAATGGTCGAGATTAAGGACTTTCAGCTTTCCAAGATACTCTGGCTGGAAGATAAAAGAAATGAAAATTAATAAAATTAGGAAATCAGTTTTTTCATGAAATATGTATTCAATCAAGAAAAAAAAAAAAAAAAAAAAAAAATGAAGTTATACCTTGCTTCCCTTCCAGACTTGCACGAGATTGCTATATTGTATGTCAAGAACAACAAGGTTCTCCAGATGAAAATTGTTTGGAATAGATCTTAAAGGGAATCCAGGCCAACATAGCCATCTTAACTTCTTGAACAGAAGTTTCTTCCCCATAAAAGAGATCGAATCATTTAATAAAGGTTCAGGAAAATGATGAGCTTGGAGCAACCGTAATCTTTCCATTTTTGTAAATGCTTCAATACTCAAACATACATTTTTTTTGGTTGGTTGAAGTTTAAGACCATTCCTTCAACTACTACTGTTCCCTGATAATGGCGTGCAAAGGACAATTTAGTTAAAATACACTCAAGCATGTTGTGTTTGTGTGTGGGCTTGTAATCTAACGAAAACGGTGAGAGAGAACAAGAAGTTTTAATGATTTAAAAAAAAAAAAAAAATGGCCCTATATGGAATTGATTGACCTGTGACACCCTAACTACTGCTACTTCCTAAAAAAAGCCAACAATGGATAAGTTAAAACACAAGCAAGCAAGTGTGCGTGTGCGTGTGCGTGTTTGTGTGTGTGTGTGTTTTTCTTTTTTTTTTTGGGGGGGGGGGTGGCTTTTACCTGAGGAGTGGCGAGGAAAACCTTGATTACTTATAATACAACATTAGAGGAGGGAGAGGGGAGAGGGGAGAGGGGGGAGGGGGAGAGAAAAAGAGGCCCTGTGTGGAATGGAATGAAGAAATAGAAATTGTGTAATCAATCCAAGTACTTGAGAAACACGAATTGATTAAGTGGAGTAAATAGAAACTTGTTAAGTGTGCATGCTTGTTTGGACAAAAACCATCGATCTAAAACTACTAAGAAAAAAGAGACCAACTCTATGTGCTTAGATTTTCTATTAAATTGTAAACAATAAACAAGCCTGAGGCTCTTACTGCATTTTTCGACAGTGCATCATATGCGTCTTCATGAAGCCACAATCTGCTACGTTTTCCGGGCTCATTCGGAGACTCTTTGCGAACAATTTCCCTTCCCATGTCTTGGAGTATGTCATTCATTCGAAGCTGATTTTTTTCGATTATTAAAAGTGATCTATGAGTGAGAACACTAATTCCTATTTCTGGGAAGAAACCACAACCATCTAGTGTTTTAATTGCAATATCTTTGTCCATTCCAAGAAAGAAGCATGCAATATCAAGGAATATGTCTTTCTCTGTACTGTCAAGAGCATCGAAGCTTAATTTAAGTTTTTCCAGAATTTCATCATTTGGAATTCTTTTCAACTTCTCTAATGCACTTGTCCATTCGTCTATGCTTCTTTTGTGTAGAAATGAACCAAGCACTTGAAGAGCTAATGGAATCCCACCAAGATAAGACACTATTATTTCTGAAAGCTCCTTTTGAGGTCCTCTAGGACGAACCTTTTCAAATGCATAGTGCTAGAAGAGTTGGATGGATTAATCAAATTGCAGTATTTCAACCTCATATATTCCATCCACGTTGAACCCATTCAGAAAATGTTGATCTCTAGTTGTTATGATGATTCTACTTCCCAAGCCAAACCAATCACGTTCTCTACCTAATGCATTTATTTGGTTTGATTGATCCACATCATCTAGAACGAGAAGAACCTTTCGAAAGCAGAGTCTTTGTTTAATTACATTGATTCCTCTATCAACATTGCTTATATGTATATTTTGTTTCATTAATATATCAGTAAGAAGTTGCTCTTGCAGATGAACCAAACCATTACGATGTTCAGAAATTTCTCTAACACTTCCAAGAAAAGTACTGCCTTCAAATTCATGTAAGATCTGGTTGTAGACAGCCTTGGTGATAGTTGTCTTACCCACGCCACCGATACCATAGATTCCAATAATACGAACATCATTAGAACCAAGACTTAATAAAGAATTTATGGCTTCTATTCGGGAATCTATCCCAACTAGATAAGTGTCAATGCTCATGTGTCTTTCTTTTGCTTTCATTGAGACCTCTTCAACTATTGCTTTGATAAACTTTATCTCGCCCCTGCCAATTGGGAGCAAAATGAAATATAGAAACAAAATAAACATGGGGTGATCTAAAACAAGCACTGAAAACAAAGATGAACATGAAATAAATTTAGTGATCTATAGTTTCAACAATTTCTACTGAAATAAAAGCATATATACTGGTAAATTGTGCTCAAACTAGGATTCCCATTGATATATAACATATTATTGATGCTTAAAAAAAAAAAAAAAAAAACTTTTTAGTTTTCGAAATTGCTCTATAGAATGATAATTCATCAAAAACCTGTTGTGAAGCAGTAGAAGTGTTCCACAGGACTAAATCACTCTTTAAGCTAATTCTTCACAGGCCTGTTGTGCTGCTTCAAGTTCATCAAACATGCCATAACTATCTCAGATATAAACCCCATTTCTAAAATCTGGCCATACATATTAAGATAAATGTGGTCGACCCAACCCTAGGAATCATGATTGTTCTCCTTGTTAAGTTTCAGTAAAAACACAATGTCACCTTCAACTGTTAACTGATTGAGGCATTTTAACAAACAGGGTGTAGACTAAGATTTCGTTTGGTTCAATTCACGTTTTGTGAGGAACTGAGGATGATGGATGTGGAATGATAAAGCTGTGCATCGAAGAGATTCTTACTCCCACAAGAAGAAGAAGAAGTAATAGCTACTTAGCTTGTGGATGTGTTTATGGGTTGAAAGGAGGAACACAGACTGCACAGTTTCACTGTACTCTAGGTCTATGTTTGGCTAGAATTTTGTGCCTAAATTAGAAGCATGTTCAGGGGTAGGCATATATGGATAACTTTTGTTGAGGCCAGAGCCAGATTCTGGAAGTTGGCCTCAGAAGTGGTCATTGGGCCATATAAATTCCGATTAGTATTACAAAAGGCGTACTTAGTGCACGAGACTCCCACATGTGCGAGGCCACAGTCAATATCTCTTTATATCTCTCTATATTTAATCATTATTTAATTTTGTGATTAGACTCACAGTGAGTTTCACCATTAATTTCTTAGAGACTATTGACTAAGATTCAAAGTACTCTTTCTCGCATGGATGAGATGGTCAATTCTTGTGGTTGAAGAGATTCTCTTATCACCTGTCCTTTCTCAAGATATTCATTTTTTTACATCACCATGTGTCTGTTTAAACCCCATTCCCTTTAAAAAAAAAAAAAAAAAAAACTTTGTCAGTAAAGTTTTAACCCAATGTGATTTTCTTAATTCGGATGATACAAAGGTTCAAAAAATTGGTTGACCATCCAATTAATCAAAATCTTTTAACTACTAAACTCCACTTATAAATCCTTAATCTGATTGTGTGTGTTATTTTCTTTTTTTTTTTACATTTGTCTATTTTTCTTTAATTTACTATCCAATTTTACATATAAATTTTATATTTGGTAGTGACTCTATGAACCACTCAACTACTAATCATTTTAATTAGTCATCCAATATGTTGGACCCAGGTACTTCATACGAGAACCATTCTCGTGCCGGGCTTAGCCACAGAGACCATAAGAGAATCATTCTCCAGAACCTAACCCACAACTTTGAAGAAAAAAAAAAAGAGGCGTATCCTACGGAGAATCATAATGTACACAACCTTACCCCTCGTTGGAACCTTGAACTTGTAACCATTAGGTAAAAGGATCAATTTTACCATTGCCGAGAAAGAAAGGAACAAAAAAATAAAATAAAAAAATAATTTTTATATATTTTAAATTAAAGAAGAGGGGAGAATCTAAAAGAATACCCATCTGCAACATCTTGAATATGCCAACCGGACAAGTTCCCAGCTTCAGTGAGATCCTCCCTCCACCGCTTCACCTTCTCTATCTCCGATCTGAATCGCTCTTCGTATCCGGCAAAGGTTTCCTCCAAAATCCCATTTTGTTTCCGAAAATGAGACGGATCCACCTTATAGAAAACGGGAAGAACAGGCTGACCCATCTCATGCTTGCATTCCAACATCTTCACCACTTCATCAAGACACCATATGGAAGATCCGTAGTTCTTGGAGAAGACAACAATCGAAACCTTCGATTCTTCAATGGTTTTTAGGAATTCAGAGGTGACATGATGGTCGAGTTGCTCTTATTGTCTTCGTCTGTGAAGATACAACCTCTTTGGATCAAAGCTTCATAGATTTGGTCAATGAAGTTTCTACTGGAGTCGTCATCATCGTCACCATCACCAAAATCTTCATCTATGAAGCTTAAGAAAACATCATAAATTTTTCGATGAGTGGAAGAAGAAGAAGATGCAGAAGCCATAATTGGAGAAAACCAACAGACCCAAGAGAGATGAGGAGTGAAGGGTTCCTGCAAACCACAATCACAAGTGATAGGGATGGAAGAAAAATTCTCTCTCTCTCTCTCTCCCTCTCTAGCAGAATAAGAAGATGAAGAAAAATCACAAGAGACAATAAATATAGGAAAAACGCACGCTGGGATGTTAGGTGGAAGAAAAATTATGTGAAGTCATTTTATAGGCACTACGGATTTTCTTTTAAACTGGTGATGGGTCGATGGATCAATAAATCTTTCACCTAAAAATAATATTTCAAAAGAAATACTATTTCATATATGCTTCAATCAAACTTAGAACCGTAAATTTGTACTGGAATGAACAGAAATTCTTCTTTTTTTACCGAAAGTTTCTTTTCTTATTTTTTTGGTGTAAGAGATCGCCATCTATTTGCATAGTCCAGGCACCATTATGGGGTCAATAAAAGTATGCATTTTAGAGCATCAAAATGGATAAGATTCTTAACTGTATGGGGTGATAATTTCGTAAGTTCCTGCGTTTGGGCATTCGAGCAACGTGATCAGGTAATATTCTTTTTACCTTTATTTTGAAAGTAATACTCTCTCACACACACACAGTACAAGCACAGACAACCATTTTCATTTCTCTATTATGTCTCAGTCTCGTGGTTCAATGGTGTCGAGTGTGAAGACTCCATCTTGTATAAACTTGATGGAAGCGGGTTTCCCATTCCGCCAAATTGGGAAAGAATTTGCAGGCCATATCATTTAGTGTTTACAGAAATATAGTATCCATGTGGGGTTCATATTTTCTTAAAATAAATAAAATAAAAAATACTTGTGTGAAATTTCACTTTTTTATGAGAGGACATGCAAAAGAATCTGTACACAAACAATGTGCACAATGGAATCTACAGAACTCTTGGTTGAAAGAAAAAAAAAAAGTCATCTGGATTCATGGACCACTTATAATGAAGTGCATTTAGTGTTCTAGGTAACCACGAATCCTCGGTTGATGATTTCATCAATGTGTTCAAGATCTTTAACTAGAATTTTATTTTATTTTATTTTATTTATTTATTTTTTGTGATGTATGTTATATCAAATCACTTCCACCGTCATCCACTATTGATATCAAAGCAGGGTTCTTCGATGAACATATTAATCTGATAACAATTTTGCCAAAATAAAATTATGGTTTAGAGTTTCCCTCTCATGTTTGTGCGTATGCCCCTTATTGAGGATCCAGATCCTCTCCAGCCATTGGTATGCCCAGCGTGCTGGAAGGACCTGAGGGTGCACACACGTGTTGAGGTGTATGTCCAGGTCCTCTCAACTGTTGGTGCATGTTGGGCCACAGCACGTTTGGAGAGGATCTGAATCATCTTAATGGCTGGAATCCTCTTATTGATAGGTTGATTGAAATTTAGCTTTCTCAACCTGTTCACATGCTTAGTCAGCTATTACGGAATCAAAACTGGTTCAATCTATTATGATTTACCACTCAGGATCAGCCAATCAAGGCCTTGATCCTCATTGAAACATAAGCAAGTGCACGCCCGCCCGCATCATCTTCTTTGTGGTCTTTCTCAACTCCAAGTTCATATGGAGAAGAGGTACCCTGAAACAGATGGATCCCACATTTCTTCACTTGGATAGGGTCACCCATTTCTATCGAGACATCCACTTGATCCCCGCCTTCCAACAGATCCACAAACGTTGCCTCTGCTAAATTGCTCACCCATATGTGATCCTGCTTTGTAATTGAAAGGGCATTGATTTTGGGTCTGTGTTTCCAATCTAGACCATTGGTCCTGTTAATGAAAGTGGCTTCAGGACCATCAGTATATACGGCATTTTCTTTGTCTGCTGCATAGACGGCACATATAATCAAGCCTTGAATCTTCTTGTTTGACGGTGGAGGCACCTCAAAATATATGCTAGACCCTGTACTTTGGTAGCTGAACCAATCTGGAATGCCTACCCCAGGAAAAAGGATGTCAATGATACCAGGTTCACTCATCCCCTGTTGCATGGAAAATCATGGATGTTCAATATGAAAGTAATCCCATAAGAGAGAGAGAGAGAGAGAGGACCTGAAAGAGTTTATCCCTGAAAGTATTTGCCAAACTATTGCACCTTTCCATGTGAATGGTTGGTCTAGTTTCCAACCTCTCCAAGCCTTCCACCTCAATTAGTTTGCTGCAACTATTCAGCCACAAGGAATTTAACTTCTTTAAGTTTTCCAAGCTTGATAGTCTTTCCATCGCGGTGCAACCTTCTGCAGCCAAAGAAATTATGTTTGGTGGAAGCACTGGCAGTGACTGAAGCCTTGTGCAATTTACCAATCTAAGAACTTGCAGTTGAGAAAGGCCATTGATGTCTGCAGGTAAGCTACAAATATTACTTTGAGCTAAATCCAACTTACGCAATAAGGATGCACTCGCAAGATTGGGTAGCTTTTCCATGGACGTGCAACCATCTGCATCCAAGTACCTTAAACTTGATGGAAGTTCTGGAAGTGATCCAAGCTTTGTACAATTCTCTAACCAAAGGGATTGAAGCTGTGGAAGGCGGTTAATGCTGGCAGGTAACTCACAAAAGTTGTTGAAGGCTAGATCCAACTCTTGTAATGAGGATAAACTCTCAAGATCATTGGGAAGCATACCAGATAGGTTGCACTCCCTAAGACTCAGGTGCGTTAAGAAGCGTAAACCAGAGATAGAAGCTGGCAAAGATGTAATGGCATCATCACTTCTTGGTGGTCCCAATGACCTAAAAAATGAATTCCATGATTTTGATGGTGATCCTTTAAATCCACCTAAAGACAAGCTTTTGAGGTTATGTGAAAGCCCAACAGAAATGGGCAGTTTCCTTATGGCAGTTCCATCAGCAAGAAGCTCTGTTAAACTTTCCATATTTCCCAGTTCCTCTGGCAGTTCACTGATTTTTGAACAACCAGAAAGAATAAGATTTTGTAGAGATTTCAAATTCCAAATGCTTCTTGGGAGTCTCCAAAGGTTTGTACAATCTTTTAGATTTAAAATGAGAAGATTGTTTAATTCTCCAATGGATTTGTGAACTTCAACCAAACTTGTACAACCTTCAAGTGTCAATATCTCAAGGCTAGGGAGTCTCAAGAAGTTGGGGGTTTTGGTTAGGTCAAGGCAATGGTCGAGATTAAGGACTTTCAGCTTTCCAAGAGACTCTGGCTGGAAGATAAAAAAAATGAAAAATTATGAAAAATATTATTTTTTGTAATGAAATATGTTATCAATCAAAAAGATATAGAAATAAAAAATGAGGTCATGAGGTACATACCTTGCTTCCCTTCCAGACTTGCTTGAGATTGCTATATTGTAAATCGAGAACAACAAGGTTCTCCAGATGAAAATTGTTTGGCATATATCTTAAAGGAAATCCATGCCAACATAGCCATCTTAACTCCTTGAACAGATGTTTTTTCCCCATGAAAGAGAATGAATCATTTAGAAAACGTTTATGAAAATAACCAGCTTGGAGCAATCGTAATCTTTCCATCTTCGTAAATACCTCAATACTCAAACATTCTGTTTTTCTTTGGTGGAAGTGTAAGTCTAAGGCCACACCTTCAACTACTTCTGTTACCTAATATTGCACAGCAAAGGATGGTTAAAGCTAAAATACACCCAAGCATGTTGTGACGAGTTAAAGAAAAATTTGGCCTTAGGTAGAAAGGATTGACACCCTAACTACTGCTGCTCCTAATAAAAACCATGATTACTTATAAGCCAACTTTAGGGGGATAAAAGAAAAAGAAAAAAGGAGAAGCTCTATGTGGAATGGTATGAAGAAAGAGAACTAATGTAATCAATCCAAGTACCTGAAAAACAGAAATTGATTCAGTGGAGTAAATACAAACTTGTTTATGCATACATGCTTGTGTGGAGAAGAAAACATCGATCTACAACTTCATAAAAATAAAAGACTAGCTTTATATGCTTAAGTTTTCTACTAAAATTTAAACAATAAGCATGTAGCTCTTACTGCATTTTTTGTCAGTACTTCATATACATCTTCATGAAACCACAATCTGCTACGCTTTCCGGGCTCATAAGGAGATTCTTCACGAACAATTTCCCTTCCGATGTCTCGAAGTAGGGCATGCATTCCAAGCTGATTTTTTTCATTGATTATTAGAAGTGATCTACGAGTGAGAACACCAATTCCTATTTCTGGGAAGAAACCACAACCATCTAGTATTTTTATTGCAATATCTTTGTCCATTCCAATAAAGAAGCATGCAATGTCAAGGAAAATGTCTTTCTCTGTACTGTCAAGATAATCGAAGCTTAATTTAAGTTTTTGCTGAATTTCCTCATTTGGAATTCTTTCCAACTTCACTAATGCAGTTTTCCATTCATCTATGCTTCTCTGGTGTAGAAATGAACCAAACAACTGAAGAGCTAATGGAAGCCCACCAAGATGATACACTATTTCTGCTGAAAGCTCCATTTGATGTCTTCTAAGACGAACCTTTTGAAATGCATAGCGGCTGAAGAGTTGGAGGGATTCCTTCGGATTCAGTTTTTCAACCTCGTACATTCCATCCACGTCAAGCCCATTTAGAAAATGTTGATCTCTGGTTGTTACAATGATTCTACTTCCCAAGCCAAACCAATTACGTTCTCTAACTAATGCATTTATTTGGCTTGATTGATCCACATCATCCAGAACGACAAGAACCTTTCGAAAACAGAGTCTTTGTTTAATCACATTGATTCCTCTATCAACATTGTTTATGTGTATGTTTTGTTTCATTAATATATCAGTAAGAAGTTGCTCTTGCAGATGAACCAAACCATTACGATGTCCAGAAATTTCTCGAACACTTCCAAGAAAAGTACTGCCTTCAAATTCATGTAAGATTTGGTTATAGACAGCCTTGGTGATGGTTGTCTTCCCCATGCCACCAATACCATAGATCCCGATTATACGAACATCATTAGAACCAAGGCTTAATAAAGAATTAATGGATTCTATGCGGCAATCTATCCCAACTAGATTAGTGTCAATGTCCATATGTCTTTCTTTTGCTTTCATTGAGACCTCTTCAATGATTGCTTCGATAAACTTTGTCTCACCTCTTCAAATTGGGAGAAAAATGAAATATAGAAACAAAACAAACAAGGGGTAAACTAAAAAAAGCCCTGAAGATACAAATGAACATGAAATAAACATAGTTTAATGCAGTTTCAACAATTTCTAGTGAATAAAACCATATATACTGGTAACTAGTGCTCAAGCTAGTATTCACATTGAAGAATGAGATATTATTGATGCTTAAAAAAAAATTCTCTATGTTTTTTAAATTATTCTATAGAATGATAATTCATCAAAAACCTGTTGTGAAGCGGTAAAAGTGTTCCACAGAACTTAATCACTCTTTAAGGTAATTTGTCACAGGCCTGTTGTGGCCTCAAGTTCATCAAACAGGCCATTACTATCTCAGATACATTCCCATTTCAAAAACCTGGCCATACATATTCAGATATATTTGGTCTACTCAACCCTAGGAAATCATGTCTGTTCTCCTCTTCGGTAAATACTCTGAGTCACCCTTAACCGTTAACTGATTGAGGCATTTTGACAAGCAGTGTGTAGACTAAGATTTGTTTGGTCCAATCTATTCATAACCCTTTTTAATTTACCTTATTTCACAATACAAGGTCCCTGTTTGACTAGATTTTTGTACAAGGCTTTATCTAAGATCAGGACTAAATTCAGGGTCGGGCTGGGCCGCCCTCAACTCTAACTTAGGATCAGAAATCTTAGCCCAGCCCTGTTTGGGCTCAGGGCGGGTTTGGGCCGATGGGGCCAAAACACCGCCAACCATGTACCAAAAAAAAAAAAAAAAACTCCAATAAAAAAAATTAACCCCTGGAACACTACCTGGTTGCGTGGCCCTTGTGCCAGTAGGGGCCAATGGGAGCATGTATCAAGCATCCAATTGGGGGGGGGGGTGAAATGGTTATTTCATTGGCTTTGTGTCTGAGTGTAGGAGTGCACGACTGGGTAGCATTCCATTCTCCAAACCTTAATCTAAATTTGTGTGTGTGTGTGTGTGTGTGGGGGGGG
>NW_024870675.1:145487-165674 GCF_013358625.1 Macadamia integrifolia | reverse complement strand
AAAAAAAAGCTAACAATATAAGAATGTGGGAATCCTAATCCTACCCCTCTCCCCATCCAAAAAAGAAAAAAACTAATATTTTTCATGTCTGAAAAGATATTTTCTAGATGAAGAAACAACAGATTACAAAAAGCTCAATATGTGTACAACTCAATGAGGAGAAAAATCATAACCAACCCAAAGCCAAGTCAGCCAACAAATGAGTAGATTCAGCTGCTTTCCTGTCACTAAAAAAAGAAGAACCTAAATCCAAAGAAGATTGAATGTCGACCAAAGAACTATGAATTAGGGGTGCAAGTTTGGCCATGACGGCCCGAATCCACCCTTGGCCCGCCCTGATCCCGAATAAGTACCAATCCAAAAATTTTGGCCCTGAGGGCCGGTCCGACCCTGAAATTTCTAACCCTGAGTTAGGGTCAGGGCAGTTAAGGGTTGATGTCTTTGGCCCGCCCAGCCAGCCCTGAATCCAGCTCTGATTTTTGCCCCTGATGTTAACCCTAGTTGTGACCCTGATGTTAACCCTGAATTTAACCTAATTTTATATGTTGTTTGACATTGAGTCATTGACACCTCAAAACTCCTAGTATATCTTCTCGCCAATCTCTCTTACTTTTTTACAAAAAAAAAAAAGATCTCTCTTGCCTTTTTTACCAAGACAAGTAATTTGTAACATTGTATTTTTTATCTCTTCTTTATTATGCATATTTTGCAAGGTCAGGGTCAGGGTCAGGGTATTCCTAGCCCTTGATGGCAAACCAAGGTCAAGATCAATCAAGGTCAGGGTCAGGGTCATCCCGGCCTGACTCTAAAAAATCAAGGCCAATCAAGGCGGGTAAGGTTTGGGTTAAACCCCAAAGGGTAGGGCCAAGGTTGAAGTCTTGCTACCCTAAGTCAGGGTCAGGGAGGATGTGGGCCCAATTAAGGGGACTCAGGGTTGGGCTAGGGTTTTAAGAAACCCAGCCCAACCCGGCCCTGTTGCACCCCTAGTTGACGGTATCTTGGCGGAAAACCAAATTGAAAATGGATGAAGCACAACTTAGTTGCAGAGAAAGGGAAAAAATGGTAGTGGGGAAAAGGTGATTTAGATGCATCAGATGGTATGTATGCATCATATTGGTCAAAAGGGGTGATTCCCAATTAAAAGCTTCATAATGAGTCCTGTGAATCTTCACGTAAATGAATGTACATGTGTTGGGTCCTGGCTGACACTGAGAGGGGGGTGAATCAATGTGTCCAAAAACTTTCCCTCAGCTGGTTCTTTACCAAGTCACTAGTTGATGTGGCTCACTCTCAATTACAGTCTACTGATGCTGCCCAGAGCTACTATGTGAACTATTGATAACTCTCACTGTTGCACAAAGCTTACTCACATAATATGTTTTATTCCTGAGAGCTGACTCACAAACCCCACACGGCAATCACTATCACATACACATAGTCGTATGTACATCCACACTGAACCACGAAGTGGTCAAGTCTACCAGATGTACACACCCATCCTATAGGCATACACTCCAATCCACAATACAATACTAGCATGCATAATCACGACACAAGAAATACGTGCTTCGGCCAGTTGCCTACATGTGCGGAGTAATGCCCATTATCGAGTTCAGTATTTACTCAATACTAATTATGATTGCACCCACAACCAAGGGAACACGTTCTCAGTTTCCACCCTTGACTTACAAAGGCTATGTCTTCACCCCAATTTTCCCAGAATAATATGAGAAGCCACACTCATGGCAAATATGTTTAGATAGTGGTAACTACTAAGGAACATATTGTCCCTATGTCCAGCACCCACTGAACACCAATTACATAGATAAGGTTGGGCTTATAACAATGCCCTACAATGATAACCCAATAGTATAGATCGATGGCAATATAACCTAGCTAAGCATACAATGGAAATACAGTAAATCAAAAGCCCAGGTCAATGAGTATAGAATAGCTTACAACCCTGTAACGTCTCTGATCACTGGTTTCCGAAGATGGGACCGAGAACTCTGATGGTCCACTAGAATCTTCAATCTCCCCTAAGTTGATGAAGAAATTGGAATCTTCAAGTACACTGTAGAACCCGAATCAATATGTGTCTGAAACACTATGACAGTGAGTATGTGTGATACAGATACTTTCCCTCTTCTTTTCCTCTATTTCTTTTCTTTTCTTTCCTTTCCTTTCCTTTCTTTTTCCTTTCCTCCTTTGTGGAAGCTCACCCTAGCTTTATCAAGGCACATCACTTCTCCTCTTCTCTCTTCTTTCTTTCTACTTCCTCTCTTCCTTTGTTAGAGCTCTAATGGCTCACACAAGCATGTATGGGCTTCTTCTCTCTCTTCCCTTTGTTCCTCCTCCTTCTCTTTTCTCTTCCCTTTTATTGGCTACCACCAGTGAAGCTTGCTGCCTTGGCTTCACCAGTGAAGCTTGCTGCCTTGGCTTCCAGCAGCTTCCCAAGTCTCTAATGGAGGATATGGAACAAGTGCAAGAGATTATAGGTTTTGCATTCAAATCCTAAGCCTTCTTTAAGCTTCAACTCAAATATTTGCCCACCTCTGCAACTCTCCTCTTCATTTTCTTACTTTAGGCGTGTAGATATCGGAGAGATGAAGAATCTTCAACTTGAATCACCCAAATCGGAGCTAGGATGAGAGAGATATAGCCATTTGAAGTTGGGCTAACGAGAAAGGCAGAAATAGAATCTTCGGAGGAGCAGCGTAGGCTACACCGGCAGCGCACACAACAGGGCGCAAATATGGACGTAGATCTCATCAAATAGCATCTAATAATCTGAGCCGTTGGATTCCGATAATGGATAGTGAACATGAATCGTAGATCTAGGATCAGATGACGTCATCAGTCAACGCTTTAGTCAGCGGTCAGAAGCGTTGTCACATCCTATTGATTCGATCGGCACAATTCACGATGGATTGTCGGCTACATCTCATAATGTAAATGCGGCTTTCCAACCCTTGGATTGAGATCTTTAGATCAGGTTTAAATCAGATCTCATGAGATCATTGGAAACAACATCTATCAATGCCACTTTTTGCATGTGCGTAACACCGTAGTAACTTGATCCTGTGAAGAGCCAGCATATGGTTCTTGATAAATCAGACCAATGGAAAACCTTGCGCAAGCATATTAAGAGTCCAATCCAGCACCAAATCGTGAGCACTCTTAGATGGGAATCAAGCCTACGTGGCTTACTTTGAGCCGTCTATTAAGGTTCTTGCTGATTCTTTTAAATAGCAGTTAAGCCCCTGATCCCATAAACTTCAATGCTAGAAACCCCTTATCAACTCAGACCTTCAAGATATTAAAATTACACAAAGGCCCCTGAAATTTTAAAAATAAATTCTGGAAAATCCACCCATAACCGAGAGCAGTTTGTAGATTTTTTGTTCAGATTTTCGAACCGGTTTCACGAAAATACATATAACTTTTTCATACGATATCTGATCGAGATGAAACAAAATGCGTTGGAACCACGACTAGACGCTCAACAACTTTCCAAAAGAACCGATCATCTGAATCAACCATGTAAAATGATCAAAATGCCCCTAAACCTTTCCAATGACATATCTTCCTCATACGGAATTGAAATGCAATGAAATCAGAACCGTTGGAAATATATGATTTTTTTTGTATCGTTACATGGAGAACACTTCTTTTAAAATAATCATCTTCAATGCCGAAATTACCCTCAACTGCCACAAATGCCGTAACTTCTTCATACGATTTCGAAATGCGACGAAATCAAATACATTGGACTAGATAAATTATAATCTATCTTTTTCATGAAGAAATGGTCTTCCAAAAAATGTCATTTTCACTATAAAAAATACCCCCGAGCTTAAATATGCCAATTTTACGAGTTTTGACACAGAAACCCGCACCACATACTAAGGATGTATCAAACCACTTTATGCATAGCAAACGGCTCTGTTATCTCATCGGTGATACTAGACATTGCCATATCATTATTTTCATCTACGTCACCTAAACTGGCCACGTCATCATCATTGCCACGTGGCCGGGTTGCCAACAAGGACAACCATAAAACAACAACATGAACGTCCTTGGTCCGTAGATATGGCATCTATTAAATGAGGAGAGAGAAAATAAATGTCATATCCATGGACTAGGGACGTTCATGTACATTCACTTACGTGAAGATTCACTGCTCTCATTGTAACGATAGAAACTCTAGCTTCCTCTGAGAGAGGATCATTGTAAGTTCCAAAAGGATGCAACATCCCTAGCTTGGAAAACTTGTCAACAAGAAGGAAGAATCTTCATTTCAAATAACAATTACATCAAACCATGGAATCAAGTATCGGTATCGGATCGGCCATATTGGATCTATATTGGCTGAGACCGATCCTGATACCTGATCGATCCTGAGATGGGTATTGGTATCGTCCTGGGTATCGGATACCAATATGACCCGATCCGTTAAAACCATGATTCCTTCATCCGGCGAGAAATGGCAGAAGCCTGGAGTGGAGGCTTTTATCAGTAATCTGGAAATCAAATGCAAAGAAGAAAAGATGCCGAAGAACCCAAAAATACATATTGGTTAACCTGCAAAATCTCAGATGAGAAGAACGACCACCGAATAGATTTCCAGTGCACAGAGGATTGCTCCTCTGCTTGGTTTCTTCCAACCGGCTATGTGAGAAGTCAGCAGCAGGGAAGAATGAAGATTGTGCTTTTGGATAATAAGTCATCAAATCAGATGAACTGTCCATGCACCAGTCATGTTAGGGTCATCGCTGGTTCATGTGAATAATGAATTGAGGAAGAAGGAAGACCAAAGCTAGAAATGCAGAAAAAGGAAATAAAAATGAAAATTTTGACACGATAGGAACACTATATCTGATCTATGTTGCCATTGTGGATTTAAGTCCATCAGCTTGAAAATTGGCTTTTTGGATCTCATGGGTATGTGTCTTTCTTTGTTCAAGTGAGTTGCAGGGTGTCTTTAAAAAGGCACAGTTAAGCACAAGGTATGAAGAGAATTAGGGGTTAGCTAGTAGGGCGCTTTTGGTACTTGGAAGCTATTGACTTGGAGTCTCTGGATTCACTTCCCTTCTCTACCAAAGCTTTCTAGTCCTCTCTTGCCCTCTCTGGAACTCACTGACACCTAGGGGTGTCAACCGGTCGGGCCGGTTCGGTTTCGGTCGGGCTTAATCGGGCTTGAAGACTTTCAAAGGCTACACCGTGTCCGCCCATTTAACTAATCGGGCTTAGTTATTGAGGGCATGGTACACTTTATATTCGGTCGGTCGGTCTCGGGTTATNTCATAAAACTAAACCAAACAAAACAAATACTATGCTTATAAAGTGGCCAATGCAAAGAGGGAGAAAAATTAGAAGGAAAAAAGAAAGAAAAGAGAACAATAAGCTCATGAATATATGCAATGCTTCTATTATTTAAAATCCGTATCTGTCTGTAGCCTCAACTAGTTAAATTCTGTAAGTATAGGTACATGGTAGAACTGTTTTGAGAAATAATTTAATTAAAAGATAATGCGGATTTTTAAGTAGTATATCTTTAAGGAAAAAATTTATTTTTTGAAAAATAATTTAAGGGAAAAATTCTCTAAGCCTAAGGCATATTCTACGTATGACATATTGTATTTATATATTTATTTAAGAAAGAAAAGAAGTAATAAACAATGAAAGGGCATGATGGTCATTAAAGGGAGAAATAGACACAGTGAGAGAGGCTGGGCATCCTATTACTTTATTTTAACCCATTCATGGGTTGTTCAGATTGTTAGGGCGAATTGGGGATTGTGTGGATGGACGCACGGTCTCAGGTTTGATTCCCTATTTGTGTATCTGTGATTTAAGTGGAGATTGTGGCGGTGGATTGCTGCGCTAGTATCCCCGAGTATTAGTCGAGGTGCACGCAAGCTAGCCCGGACACCTTCGTTAACAAAAAAAAAAGTCTGGGGCATCCTAACAGCGTACCCAACTTGTTAATTTTTTTTTTGTTAATCAAGTACATCCTTCATAATCTCTTTTTCCACGAAAAGCAGCAACAAATCTTACTTAAATTATTAAATTTAAAAAGCTGCAACCCCTTTCCTCTTCCTAAAATGATTATTAATTATTCATGGTTTTATTTTTTCTTTTCTAAAAATTTTTATGGGTAAAATGATTTTTTATTTATTTATTTATAATTTGGTTGAAGAGAAAAAGTGATGTGTTACACAATACTAAAAAGTCTCTAATTGACAACGAATCTCTTCAAAGTGGATTGCAATTTCATAATCCATAGATTAAAAAAAAGAACAAATAAAGCACAGTACTAACAGAATTTGCTTCTGTTTCTAGAGGTATGCAAACGTGAGATGTCTTTTCTTGTTAATTAATGATGATTGGACAATTAGAAAGAGTCATAAATATTAATTCCACATCTTAACCTATATGCCTATCTATCTAATATTATCTATGTTATCTTCTATCATATATTGTAATGGAAATGGGTCAAGTGGGATCTCACCCACCTGACCAAAAAAAAATTCATAATTTGATAAATTATATAGGTAATCAACATATGATTAGTATATAAGGTCTTTGTGCCATACATAATTCATGTTGGTTTAGTGATCAATCTCCATGATGAAGGATAATCTAATATATTATGTAAATTGTAAAGATTAAGTTTGATATTTTACTTATTATATTTTAATTCTTGGATAGCTTACACAGTTTCCACACATGACTGAAGGTTAGCATAAACAACAATACAAAGTGTATAATTTAATTACCTTGATCACCTTCCGTAACAGTTTAGCCAAACTAATCAGTATAATAAGCACCCTACTTCAGAGGAAATATTGGCGATAGATTTAAGGGGAGGGTGTTCTTATAGCTATAGTTGTAGGGAGAATTCCTTGATTGAGGCATTCGAATGATCAAGAGAGAACATCGAGGAATAGAACAGGATATTATCGGCCTTGTACAATAGGGGGCAGACACTAAGATCCTAACATGGTGCATGATGCACTTTCCTTGCACCCACATGTGGTGCAAGAATACTTTCTCCTAGATTTAAAGAGCCATTGAAAACTTTTAATTCCCTAATGCTCTGATTGCTTGGGCTACAATCCTGTGGTTTCAAAATTTCATCCCAAGACATTCTTTCACATCATGAAGATGTATGGTAGATGACTTGCGACCGAGAAACCAGCTCCATATGAGAAAGATTCAAGTGACTCCCTATTGCTACTTTTGTCAGGCGGGGATAGAGGACAGAGATCACTTGATATTGAGTGTGCCTTCACTTTTCAAATTTGCTAGAGGACATTCTCAAGCTTTGTTCACCTTCCAAGAGTCCAGGTAGAATGGTTGCGTATGACGCCAAGTGGATGGGAAAACTTTAAAGAGGATTCGAATGGGGGAATTGCCAACTTGGCTTTTTGTAGCACCTTCTCTCATATTTCAAAGAATAAATTTTTTTTTGTATCCTTTGTAACAAAGCTAGATCACCAACCATCATCAAAGACATCCGAGTTAATGTGGCAAATTGTTGCAAAGTGGTTCTCCTTAAGGGCCCAAAACTCTGGAGTTTTTTTTTTTTGTGGAAAAAAAATTTGCATTAAATAAAACCAGAATGTATATCAAGATCATAATCAGAGTGGGGTATGTTCATAAGTTGCAAGTAGGGTTGTCTCCTAGTGTTGTATTTTCTTTTCTTTTTTCCAATAAATTTGATTTACTTATAAAAATATAACCCTAGAAATACTCACTTCCCTGACCATGATTGGCATCACAAATTTGGAATCACTATGAAAATCTCCATGTTACCCCCCATAAGTTCATCATAAGAGGAGCTACTTGCAAAGTTATGGCAAACTTTGCAATGTAAGCCTATCAATTGCTGCTGTACACCATGCAATGGAATATGTAACTTAAATCTCTCATAGACCAATGATTGTTCCACACGTGTCATTCATGAACTGGCGTATAGGGTATTTGTTTACTTAATTTACACTTACCTTTTGTCTTTTTTCTATAGATCTTTATAAGTACCCTTGTTCATAAATGATAAGAACTGTTTATGTGATAGATCACAGTGACTGTAAAGCTAACAAAAGGCAAAGCATTTTGCAAAAGACTTATCCCCTAAGTTAACCATTTTTTTGTGCCCCTCACAATGCATGTAATGTGGACCAAATAGTAAAAAGTGGCTATTATGTAATCTGACCATATTGTTAAGTAAAGAAATTTTTAATCATGATCAGGATGTGTAATATACCATTAGTGTCACTCCTTAAAAATGAAAGAAGGATAAATTCATTATGGTGATACTCTCCTTGTAATAATTTGATCGTGGTTACACAAAGCAAAACCCTTTTGTAAAAGTCAAGTTCAAAACAAATTAGAGTCATGGGCCTATTAGATTAATTGACCCGAATCCTCTCTAGTGCCTCAGTCCTTTCAAAGCATATTAGATGGTTAACAATACCAGGGTACACACCCCAAGTGTCTCTCAACTACGTTAGAAGGGCTGACGCACTTGAGAGGATCCCATTAACTTCTTAAAATTAATTTAGAGGAAGATTTAATTATGTCCATCGGCTTAGAAAAACTTGTCAACAACTCACCACAAATTTGTTACTAGTATCACTACAAGCTTGTCCTTGAGCATTGGTCCGACATGAGATTTGAACCCGAGATCTCCTGATAGAATGGGCTTTACCTCATGACTCACTACCAATTACCCTACGCAGTTGTCACAAACTGTGGTTACCAGGCCCACCCACACAAATAGACTGAGACTAACCACCAAAAGGTCCCTATCCAAGAGATTGTGTGGCCAGGCCTCACTTAGCATAATACAATGACAATTGACAACATCACTTTCCTTGTCCTTTTCTTTCCTTTCTCTTTCTCTGTTTTCTTTTCTCTTTTCCATGTTTTTGTGTTGCTATATCTGCTATATGAGGATAACATATATGGTCGATAGCATGGTTCAAGGAATTGGGAGCAAATTGGGCAATTAGGATTGATGTGGACCGACCTTGATCCCAATTCTGGTGATAATATTTACTATGTTTGGCAAGAAAAAAAGCAGCAGCTGATTTGTATGTATTAATAAAAATAAAATTCTATTAATAAAAATAAAATTCCATTAGGCTGCGGGTTTCTTGTAGAGAGAAAAAAAACACTGTTATATGTTTTTGCCCGCGATTTGTGGATAGTTTAGCACTTTTCTTGTAATATAAAGACTAGGTAAATCACCTTTTATATGTAAATGGATAAATATCATGATGACAACAAAAATTATTTTGAGAAATAGCAATCTACCACTAAAATCTTTAAAACAATCACTAGTTCTCATGTAAAACGCAATTTATTCAAATCATGCTATGTAAATATCTAAGTACAAAACATGATTTAATTTCTTTTCTTGTATGTTTCTCCTTTTAAAGGGTAAATAGTAAAGACAAGGTAAATCACATTTCATCCTTTAAATGGATATATGACATGATCAATTATAATGTAAAGCAAATTGATTTTTTTTTTTTGTTAGTTACCAACAAAAAAAAAAAAAAAAAATGATTTGTTGTTCTATTTAAATACAAAATGTGACTTATCTCATCAGAACTCTCTTTTATTTGGATGCAATTTTAGAATCCATAAAAAATATTGCATCCTTCCCTCGCCCCTCATAGACTAGGATAGAGTAGGGCCTATAGAAAAAATAACAATCCATGCTTCTCTTTTAATAGCAATACAAATATGTGACATTATATCTTCTTTTCTTCCAGGCGTTCTCTTTCCCATATATTATCTATTTTGTCTTCTATTATCTCTAATATATATTGTAATTAACATGATCAAAAGCATAGACTAAGCATGGACTAAAAGCTTCCTGCAGATAGTGCATGGGCATATGTGTTGGCGCCTGCGTTTTCCACGAGTTTATTATAAAGGAAAAGGGGCGAGTGGGTTGTCTCCTACTGTATGGTTAAAGGCAACCGATCTCATATATATTATATGGGAGAGGATTTTATGAGCAATAAGCAGAAAGAAGCACACCGATGAGACAGGTCAAAATAGTATCTCACTTGGGAGGGGAGTGAGGTCATTTCATGTTTGAAAGAGAGAGAGAGAGACATATGAATACTTATAGTGAACCCTTCCCCAACAGCTCAAAGATTTTTTTCCCATTTATATGTTTATTTATTTACTTAATATTAATGTCTTCCCATTTATAATTTGTAGGGGAACTAAGGGTTCAGATAAATTATGTCTGCTATCCACATTTTTTTAATATTTAGGAGTAGAATAATAAGCAAAACTATATAAATCAGGCTTTGTGTTATTATTATTATTATTTTTTTTTTAATTTATTTTACCTCTGTACTATTAATGCATCATCAACCAAAAAGAGGATGGGAAGGGGGTGGGGAATAAAATCAACAAAAGCCCCTCTACTGACACCAAAAGAAAACTAAAGAAGCATCCAACAAGCCATATCAACAGTGTTTGTATGACCAAAGAAAACAAAGCAGGAAAATGGACTGACTGTAGATCATGAATTGAATTTGGTAAAACATGATTAGCACAAACCTTGGGGCCACTAATTCAAATTGGACAACAGATCATAAATTGTTATTGGTTGCAAAGGCATTTGTTGTCTTAATTAAGAGATGATTATATGCTTTTGTTCTCTCTCTTTCTCTCTCTCTCTCTCTTCTCACATTGCAAATCAAGTGTAAGCTCCAGTACTATTCAGTCTTCAGACAGTATTACAGTCTGTAGTCCATATTAGATGACCTCCTCCTTTTCTTTCTTCTTTTTCTTTTGAAAGCAAAGATAACTCTAAAGGCAATTCCATTAGAAATAAATCAATAAAATAATATTTACTACTCATGCAATTTTGTATTAGTCTCAAAGAGAGAAAAAAAAAAGGCAAAGAAGCCATGAGCTAGGTAGGCATGCACTTTCATTTACTAGAAATTGACAGTAAGCAATAACATGTATGACATAATCTGATCTAGAGAGTGGTTTATAAAGAGGTCTGGTCAAAAGAGGAACAACCATAGCAATATGACCTCTTCAATAATGCAATAAAGTGTATGTCAAATTAAGATTGGTCTTATGTGTTTAGTGAGAAAAAGGGGGGGAAAAAGCAGAAATTTACTTTGACCTATCTCTAAGATTTTTTGTAAAGGAGCAATTAACTATCTAACCTATTTTGGAAAAGATTTGATTAGAAGAAAGTCGTGTATTAAACCTATGTTTGGAATGCTAATTCGTCGCACCCACAAAGGAAGGACATGAAAAAGGATCCTACTTTATTTATTTTGGGACACTTGCCTAATTTTTTGTTGGAAGTGGGATCAGACCCTGCATTTTTTATTTTTTTTTGCAAGTTTATATATATTATCAGGCAAATCACCTCAATTCAACTCAACTTATTTAAGCCTTATCTCAATTAAATGGGGGTCAATTACATGAATCCTACTTCTCCAATCAGTTCTATTCAAAGTTTAATAAGATTTCAGTCGTAAGCTATACGTGTCCTTCCTCATCGCTCCTTCTATGGTTATTTAAGGCTTACCTCTAGCTCTTTTTGCTCATTTAATTAACAATAAATTACTTCTTCATACCAGAGCATTCAAAGGCCTCCGTTGCATATGTCCATGCCATCTTAGACGAGTTGTTCGCAACTACATAAAGAGCAACATCCAGTTTCTTTAATTTTTCATTCTTATTTTATTCTAATTTTACCAACTAAACCATTCAATATCAATAATTCAACATATTAAAGGTTTTTTTTTTTTTTAATTTACTTCTTTCAGCCTCATACGTCATTACTGGTCGTATAATCATTCTATAAAAATTTTCTTTGAGTTTTAAAAATATATGTCAATCACACCCTAATTTAAAAATTTTCTTTGAGTTTCCAGAAGCATCCCTCCATTTCTTTTTTGGTAAAGGAAGCATCCCTCCATTCCATCCACCCTAATTTAATTCTTTGTATAATATCATATGCTATTTCTCCTTCTATAGTCATGAGTGAACCTAGGTATCTAAAGTTATCACTTTGTGGTGAATTTCTTTAATCAATGTCTCCACTCTTCGTTCTATTATTATTATTATTATTATTATTATTATTATTATTATTTTAATGAAATTGTCCTATTATTACTAAAGTTACACATTATGTACTCTATTTTTATTCTACATGTCTTAAAACCTTTTTATTCTAAGGTTGATTTCCATAAATCTAACTTTGTATTTATCCCAACATTTGTTTCATCCAATAAAAGGAAAATAATAGATGGGATTGAGATCCATGTTTGGCTGCATAGTGTACGTTAGGGCCTCCATGTGCCCATCTCTTGCTTCCCACAATAAGGGGCAAAGATATCATTTCATAGAGAAGAGAAGAGAGATAGACACAAGCATCAGACATGCAGTCCTGTAGCATTCTTTCTCCCGTAACAGTATTTTGTTATTAAGAAAAAGATCATATGACATAAGAGACTACACATTTGGACAACCTATTTTTCTTGCTAAAATGAAAAGCTTTAATTAGGCGTATTGAAAGCCAAATGCCTCAGCAATATGCGAGAGCCCAGTAACAGGTTGGGCTTGGGCTTGATATAAACCAGAAGTCATGTGGAATAGGCCAACCTCAGTTTGCACTTAAGCTATGCCCAAATCTGATGCACAACCTTGGACCCACTGCTCTTATATTTATTTAAAATTAAAAAAAGAAAAGGAAAAGCCTTTTCTATTCTAAGTTGGGTCATACATCCATGACATCACATTCCATAAGTACCTTCATGCAATATGGTGGTTCAGACGTCCAAGACAGAAACATTGTTGATAACCACATAACGTGCAAGAAAATGCGCACAATATTAATGTTGCTAGTTCTTGAACAAAGCTGAGGGTTTTCTTGAAAAAAAAAAAAAAAAAAAACTGAAATTTCACTATTATAATGGGAAAAAAAACCCTGCCAGTCCGGTGTTCCCTACATTCAGACAGGTAGTGCAAAAAGATCACATTGCCGCCCACCATGCGGCATACGCTGAAGATGCTTTGGCACACTAATGCAATATCCATAGGGACAAGCAGAGTTATTTTACCCCTTGTACAACCACAAACTGTTGAAGTTCTTTTGATATGGCTTTTTCTAACAGGATTTTCCTTGTAGGAGAAGAGAAGAAATATCCTCCGAAGAGAGCTTCACAATACTAACTAGGGGTGTCAACGGTCCGGGTCGGTGCGGTTTCGGTCCGGTTCCACCGGTTTCGGTGTGAGTTTGGAAGTGACCGAAACCGACCCAATAAGGATTTATCGGTTTCGGTCCGATGTCGGTTTCGGTGCGGTTTGGGTTCGGGTTGGTACCGGTTTGGATTTATTAGGTTCATTTCGGTTTGGATCGGTTTTTTAAACCGGTATGGAGCCATTAGGAAACAACCAAATGATGAACTGCTGAACTTCGGTTTCTTAAATCGATTTGTAACGGGGTTGGTTTTGGTTTTTGGTCTAGTTTGGATTCGACTTTCCATACAAATGTATACAAAACTATGCAAATTTTGATTTTTTTAATGAATTTTGGAGTGTTTTGGTTTCTTACCGGTTTGGTTTCGGTTTCGGTCCGGGTTTGGTTTGGTTTCAAGTTCATCCGGTTTTCGGTGCGGTTCGGTTTGGTTTTGGGGTTGCAATACTCGAAACCGAACCAATAAGGCTTCGGTTCGGTCCGTGTTGTTATCGGTCGGTCCGGCCGGTTTTACCGGTTCGGTTTAGGAATTGACACCCCTAGTCCAAGCTAGGAATGTATGATATTTATTCTCTAGCTTGAGGGGAAGTGTTAGAGATATTAGTTATGTTGCTCTAAGGGTAGTTTAGTAACTTATCATGTTATGTTTTATTTTTTCCTTTTTCCCTCCTTAGGGAGGTATGTGTAAATTACTTGTAAATATGTTAGTGAAGTAAATATATTGGTTTTAGTGAATTTTTACTCACAACATACTATTCTACCGTACCATCGACTTCTCTCGTTTTCCCTCTTCTACTTCTTTTTCTTCTTCTCCAACTCTCATCTCATTTTTCTTCCCCATCCACATATTCTAACTCTAAAGTGAAACTACCATTTTGGGTGTGATGTTTTAAAATCTAAGGGTTCCACTATGTTTAGAGGTCCTAAGTTTGTCCTACAAGTTTCAGGATCAAATTTGGTCATTTAGCCCCCGAAACCAACCATTGAAACTTGAAAAAAATAAAAAACAAAAATAGATGTTTTGACCGAAATTTAAGTTTCAATTGAAACAGAAACCGCAAACCTTGTGGGAACCAACCATGCCGGTTACACAATATTAGTTGGGAAAAAAAATGAAAAGTTGGTTGCACATCTTTTTGTATATAGATATCAGCTCCATAAAGTCTCTTAAAATGTTGCATGCCTTCATCTAATTCCTGAGGAAGAAAATTGCATTTAACAAAAAATTAAAAAAAAAAAAATGGATTCCAGGTGTCACTACAGGCTAAAACTTTGGATATCTGAGAATCCTATAAAACATTTTAAACTCAACTGAGCCCATTCTTCCCAACTAAACACTCTCAACTGCACAAAAGAACTTTTGGAGCATGCTTAAATAATTTCACCATACTGATTTTGAATATTATCTTAAGCCACCCAACAAGCCTTTGATGTCCACCATTGGTCAAAGATTGTTCACTATCTACAAAGCACATTTTGATCAATAACTGTGTCTAGAGTTTTGCAACCCATAACAGAAGTCCAAGAAATTGTTTACCTTTGAACCCAACAGGTTTTCATCAACTGGAGAAAGGACATTCGAATTTCGAAACACTTTGTTCCACAGGAAAAATAAGGAAAGGAAGTGGCAAAGGCATATTAAGAAGATAAAGAACTACATAAAAACATATCTGCCGATGAAATAGACTAAGGATCTCAGTAACATTACTATTTATGACAAGTTAATAGATGATTTCCTTTATGATAAAAAGCAATTTATGCATAAAAGAAAAGAGAAAGGAACAGCATAGAAGGTAAAAGGTACATATACAATGATAAAATTACTTATGACAGAAAAAAACAACATATGACAAATACATTCTATTACACAGGTATTTTCAACAAGATCATGGTGTGTGAAAAGAAATATCAAGAAGATCAGCATATTTTCCTCACCTTTGCAAACCACGCACGCAATAACATGAGCAACATAAGTGAGAGAAAGAAGGCTGGTAAAGCGGCAAGAATTGCAAAATTGATTTCATTAGCCTTAAGAATCTGATTCAGTTCAAGCATTGCCCTGTTAGGAGAAAATAGTTAGAATACTTACACCTGTGTTGAAATTCTGTAAAGAAAATACCTTTTTAAGTCCCCATAAGGCAAATTATGTAACTCACGTTTCAATATCTAGTTTAAGCTTCTGAATCTGCAAACACAAAGCATCATCATATGACATGAAATTTCAAATCTAATGCCTCAAAAGAATTTTTAATACCTGAATAAGCAAAGCACGAGCAAGCTCTCCACCCACAAGACTCTGAATTGGGTGCATAAGCTCCTTCTCATACCTGTATTGAAGAAAAAGGTTACCATTTCTTCAGATATGAAATGAAAGTACTGCAAGGGAGACTGGAAGAGCACATACCTTAGTCAGACATGGGTTTTCAAGAAAATTTCAAATTTTGATGGAAGGAAAAAAGGAGATGGCAATCTGTAACGGGTTTTATACAAGTATTACCCTTCGCAATTTAAAGGTTTTTCTGAGAAGTACAATATACCAAAATATTACCAAAGGTTTTGACTAAAAAAAAAAATCCAGCTCTTCCTCTATATGAGTCATATAATGTACAAAATTAATCTAAAACAAAGCAACATAAGATAAACCAAAGGGTTTACTATTCCTCAAGGATTACTCGAAGCCTCGAATACATGCTAAGGTGTAAACTTGTATATTACTAATTGGGTAATGACTTGTATCAAATATGACACTAACTCTCTTTATTTATAAACAATGGAGAAAAGGTTCCAGAGAATCACAAAGACCATTAAACCCTAGGGTCCGTTTGGTAACTGACACTTACCCTAAAACCCATAAAACCCATTACTACAACTCCCCCTTAAGTTGGTGAATAGATATCACATATGCCCAACTTGCAGATAATAGGATGAAAAATCTTACTACTAAGACCTTTAGTAAATACATTAGTCAGTTCGATCGATCTCCACATGCTTAGTTCGATCATGCAAGACAGGGTTGTGAGCAATACTAATGATAGATTTGCTATCACAAAAGAGCTTCATAGGAAGGGTAGCAAGAACAGCCAAATCAGTGAAAAACCATGAAACCACAGGAGCTCACAAATGCCATGCGCCATAGCACAGAACTCTGCTTTGGCACTTGAACGGGCAACCACGGCTTGCTTTTTGCTTCTTGCTTCACCATGTAACATGGTTACCACCAACAAAGGTGCAATAACCAGTAGTAGACCTGTGGTCATCAAGGGAACCTGCCAATCAAACATCTGTGAAGGCCTCCACCCTAAGGTAATCACGAGGAGAAAAAAGGATCCCACGTTCTGGGACAGATTTCAAGTACCGGAGAATAAGTAGCACAACTTCCATGTGAGTTGAGTAGGGATCATGCATGTACTGACTAATCAGGCTGATGACAAATGCTACGTCAGGGTGTGTATGAGAGATAGATCAACAATCTCTCTGATATCTCCCCTTATCCACAGAATCACTTTCCTTGCTACTCAGGTGACCATTAGCTTCAATAAGAGTGTCTGCTAGCTTACACCCCAACATGCATGTCTCAGAGAGAAGATCAAACACATACTTCCATTGAGACAAGTAGATCCCACGACAAGACCTGATAACCTCAATGCCGAAGAAGTAACGAAGTTGTCCTAGATCTTTGATCTCGAATTCCTCACACAAGTATATCTTGAGGCAAGAGATTTCTGTCAAATCATCACCAGTAACAACAATATCATCTACATAGACTATTAGGATAGTAATCTTCCCACCAGATCTCTTAATGAACACAATGTGGTCGGCATTACTTTGAGAGTAACCTGTAGCAACCAAAGCCTTATGGAAACGTCTGAACTAAGCACGAGGGGATTGCTTTAGCCCATACAAAGCACGCTTCAGCTTGCATACCTCCCCTTAGGTTTTGGAGCAAGTGAATCTAGGAAGAATGTCCTTACACACTTCCTCCTCAAGTTCCCTATGAAGGAAGGCATTCTTCACATCTAACTACTGAAGATCCCAATCTAAGTTGGCGGCACAAGCCAAGATAACACGAATTGTGTTCATCTTAGCAACTGGAGCAAAAGTCTCCTAGTAGTCAATCCCAGAAGTCTGTGTGAAGCCTTTGGCAACAAGTCTGGCCATATACCGATCCACTGTACCATCAGCGTTCTGTTTTACTGTGAAGACCCACCTGCACCCAACTGTCTTCTTTTGTGAGTGAAGACACATCAGATCCCATGTGTCATTCTTCTTCAGAGCCTGCATCTCTTCAACCATAGCTGCTTGCCATTGTGAGTTTACACTCGCTTCCTGCCAGGTATGAGGAATGGACACAGAGGAAAGAGAAGACAAAACTATAGAAGGGAGGAGAAAGTGAGTCATAAGAAATAGTTTTAACAATAGGATATATAGTACAAGACCTAATGCCTTTTCTAACAGCAATAAGCATCTCAAACGACTGATCAACAAAAGGAGAAGGAGAATTACCAGGGTCCAAGGGGACAAGATCAAGCTCAAGAGGAGACAACTGGCATGGTAGGATAGATGCTGCATGTGTAGTGGTCTGAGTTTGCTCTTTGGGACTATGCACATGTATCTCTGGCCGAAGCGAAGTAGGAGAAGTAAGAGTGTCACTCTCCACCTGAAACGGGATACTAGCAGGGATGGCAATTTTAAGAGACGGCGGCACATCTTCCACAACAGAAGGAGACTCCCCCTGAAGAGGGGTCACAGTGTAGTAGGACGCAGATTCATAAAAGACAACATCCATAGTCACAAACCAACGCCAAGTAGGAGGATGAAAACACCGATAGCCTTTCTGAGTAGGAGCATACCCCAGAAAAATGCATCGGAGACCACGAGGATTGAACTTTCCACGAGGATCAAACTTTCAATGAGGATAATGATAGTGACCATAGCAAAGGTGGAACAAGAAAAGCAGTGGAACCTTAGGGAAGATCCAGAGGGGAGCAGAAGGTATGGACCCAAAAAGGCATTCGGTTGATAAGAAAGGCAGCAGTGAGAATTGTATCGCTCCAGTATTGGAGAGCAGCATGCATCTCAAACATAAGAGCATGCTACCTCACAAAGGTGGCGATTCTTCCGCTCAGTAACCCTATTCTGAGCCGGAGTATCCACACAACTAGTCTGATGAATCATCCCATGATCGGAAAGGTAAGCTTGAAAAGACCCTTCAAAGTATTCACGGCCATTGTCGCTTTGAAGGATCTTAATGGTAGCATCAAATTGAGTCTAAACCATGCGGTGAAACTGCTGAAAGCAATAAAAGGTCTCGCCTATGGTTCACATCATATAAACCCAAGTAGTCCGAGAATGACAATCAATAAAAAAGACAAACTAGCGATAACCATTGATAGACATATAGTGGGATGGACCCCAAATATCAGAATGTAGCAATGAAAAAGGAGTGGCACTTTTATTTCTAAAAGCAGAATAAGTGATTCGAGTTTGTTTGGCCAAAACACATCTCACAAAAAAACTGACTCGAATTACAATTTTTAAAGGAAAAACTCTAACTAAAGTTCCCAAATGAGGATGTCCCAACCGACAATGCCACTGCAATAACTCAGGGATGGGAGGTGACGTAGAAGATGTCTAAAGAGCCTGACCAAAGACCAAAGCCAAGTCATAATCAAGCAGATACAGACCACTACATACCCTACCAAAGCCAATCGTTGCCCTTGTCACCAGATCCTGAAAACACAATAAGACAGGAAAAAGGTGACTTTGCAATTAAGACTGAAAGTAAGACTACTAATGAACAAAAGGTTAGTGGGAAAAGAAAGAACATGCAGTAAAACTACTAATGGGTAAAAGGTTAGTGGGAAAAGAAAGAACATGCGATACAGTAGAAAGGGATAAAGAAGGGGTACAGCTCACAGAGCCCTTTCCCAAAATAGTGGAATAAGTCCCATTCAATTTGACCTTACCATTACCAAGACAAGTAGTGTACTGTGAAAAATAAGATCCCATGCAAACCCTTTCCCAGCTAACAAAGCCTTTTCTCTAAGGGATAAGAGGGCTTTTAGAGCAAATGAGATCCCAAGCAGAGGCCGATGAAAATTGTCCCAAGTTGCACGGGGTCCACAAACTAGTGTGCTCCCTTTCTCTGTTACCTGAGGGAATTGGGGGAGGGAGGCCCAGAGATCCACAAGGGGGAAGGGGAAGGCGAAGGCGAAGGAGGGGGGTCCAGATGTCGAGAGAGATGATGGAGGAAACTTTGGCAGTTTGACTCAGGCTAGAGCATAGTTTTTAAGGCGTTGGTAAGGCGACGCTAATGCGGTATAGGGATCGTAAGGCAGTGCACTGCCTTATGTGAAGTGGGTATGGCAGTCACCTTATAGCATAAGGCACTATAAGGCGTCGCCTCAAGACGCCTTAGGATGACTTATGGTAAAGGCGGTCACTTTATGGCTCTTTTTTTTTTTAAAACACATTTTAAAATTTCTTGTTTTTAGATTCCAAATCTAGAGTTTTTATTGGTAGGTGTAAGGTTTTGTTAACACTTGTGATGTATAGGATCAACTTTACTCCATAAAAAATAACCAAAACAAAAACCCAAAAACCCGATTCACAACACAGGGTTTGAAATTTGGATTTTGTCAAGCGTTTTGAACTTTTGAGAAAGGGCTTTGAGAAGAATCGAGGAACAAGGAAGAACCAGTGAACCATTGATCCAGGGACCCAGGAGACCATTTTGCTCCGGCAGCGGTGAGCTTACTCTGGCGCTACAGGTATGTTTTTGTGTTTTTTTTTTCTATACTATTTCTTGTTCATGCAGAGGCCGCAAAGCTACGGTGAGTGGTTTTTTTTTTTTTTTTCTCGCTTCTTTCTTCTTCTTCTTCTTCTGTTCCAAAGCTACGATAAGTTTTTCTTTTTTTTTTTTC
>NW_024870675.1:122760-145387 GCF_013358625.1 Macadamia integrifolia | reverse complement strand
TATGATGAAACTGGGCATAACCTTGGGGACCATTTGCCAGATTCTTACAAGAATGTGGTATTGACGCTCAATACACTATGCCTGGTTTACCTGAGCAGAATGGGGTGGATGAAAAGAGAAACCGTACCCTTATGGATATGGTGAGAAGCATGATAAGTAATTTAACTTTACCTGATTTCTTATGGGGTGATGCTTTGAAAACTGCAGTATATATTTTGAATAAAGTGCCTAGTAAGTTTGTTCCCAGAACTCCCTATGAATTGTGGACTGGTAAGAAGCCAAATTTATCTCATTTTCATATATGGGGATGTGCTGCAGAGGTGAAACCTTACAATCCTCAGATGAGGAAGCTTGATCCCAGGACCATTAGTGGTCATTTTATCGGTTATTCTGAAAGATCAAGAGGATATAGGTTCTATTGTCCTACACATTCTACAAGAGTAGTGGAATCAAATCAGGTAGCTTTCTTTGAGGATGATATAGATTTTCAGTCTATTCAACCACGTAACTTTGTTTTTGAGGAGGAACGTGTTCTTGTTCCTATGCATATGACACTGTCGTCTACTGTATTACAACCTCACATTGAACAAGAGAATGTCCCCACTCAAGAACTTGTGCAACCTATAGTGGCTAAGCCTGCACCCTTTGTTGTTGATGAGATTCAGGACCATATTGCAGCTAATGTTCCCTTGAGGAAATCAGAGAGAACTCGTAGGCCTGCCATATCTGATGACTATGTTGTTTATTTACAAGAACATGAATTTGATATTACTTTGGATTCAGATCCAATCAGTTTTGACCAGGCTGCCAATGATACCAATTCATCAATGTGGATGTTTGCTATGCAACATGAATTGAATTCTATGTCCGTTAATGATGTTTGGGACTTGATTGAATTACCAAAAGGATGCAGACTGATTGGTTGTAAATGGATTTTCAAGACCAAATGGAACTCTAAAGGTGAAATTGAGCATTACAAGGCCAGACTTGTAGCAAAATGATTCAACCAGAAAGAGGGCATAGATTACAAGGAAACATTATCACCAGTCTCAACAAAAGATTCTTTCAGAATCATCATGGCTTTAGTAGCACATTTTAATTTGGAACTTCATCAGATGGATGTCAAAACAGCTTTCCTAAATGGAGATCTTAAAGAAGATGTTTACATACATCAACCCCTTGGCTTCAGGCAAGTTGATACAGAGCACCTTGTGTGCAAACTCAAGAAATCTATTTATGGTTTGAAACAGGCATCTAGATAGTGGTATCTTAAGTTCGATGAAATTGTCACTTCTTATGGTTTCAAAGAAAATCTTGTGGACCAGTGTATTTATCTATAGATCAGTGGAAGTAGGTTCATTTTTCTTGTGCTTTATGTTGATGATATTTTTTTTGCCAGCAATAATGTTGATCTTTTGCATAAGACAAAACGGTTATTATCAAGTCACTATGATATGAAGGATCTTGGTGAGGCCTCTTATGTTTTGGGCATTGAGATTCATTGTGATAGGTATTACGGTGTTTTTGGTTTGTCTCAGAAATGTTACATTGAGAGGGTATTAAAAAGGTTTAATATGTTAGCATGTTCCCCTAGTAAGGCTCCAGTTGTGAAATGAGACAAATTTGGTAGGTCTCAATGTCCACAGACAGAATTGGAGCACAATCAGATGAATAACATACCTTATGCATCTGTTGTTGGTAGTTTGATGTATGCTCAAGTTTGCACACGGCCTGACATTGCCTATGTTGTTAGTGTACTTGGGAGATATTTGAGCAATCCCGGTGAAGCGCATTGGGTAGCTGCTAAGAAAGTCATGAGATATTTACAGGGCACTAAGGATTTTATGCTTACTTATAGAAGAACCGATTCACTTGATATAGTTGGTTACACTGATGCAGGTTTTGCTGGATGTCTAGATGACCTCAAGTCTACTTCTGGATATGTTTTTATGATGGCAGGTAGGGCGATATCTTGGAAGAGTGTCAAGTAGATACTCACTGTATCTTCTACTATGCAGGTAGAGTATGTGGTGTGTTATGAAGCCACTGTTCAAGCTTTATGGTTAAGGAATTTTATCTCAGGGCTACAGATTGTTGACTCTATATCTAAACCATTGAAGATGTTCTGTGACAACTCCGCTGCGATTCGTTTCTCTCATAATAGTAAAAGTACTTCAGGCTCTAAACACATTGACATTAAGTATTTTTTTGTCAGAAAGAAAGTTCAAGAGTCACAGATTACAGTGGAACAGATTGCTATAGAAAACATGATTGCAGATCCTCTTACTAAGGGCTTGACTCCAAAAGTCTTTCAAGAGCATGTCACTAATATGGGACTTATTAATTCCTTTGATGTATTTTATTAGTCGGAGTTTTGCTCAATATGTTCGCATTTGAATTTTAGTTTTATTTTATATATATAATGCATTATTATTGTTCTCAAGAATATATATGCATTTTTATTATGGCCATTTGTTTATGTGTATATACTTATTTATTTGCCTCCTACAAAAAATTGAGGTTACATGTGGAGTATTTACCTCATTCGATATCTGAGGTTTTAGTCAATACACACATATCCAGTCGCTAGCAAAGCCTCGTTTGATTGAGATCCAGTGCTAGTGTTTTGGGACATCTGGACCCAGTCCCAATGAGCTTTTTTGATTGAAGCTTGAGCGTTTGGGAGACGCTTGTAATTAATGAGATTTTCGGTATCTGTCTCATAGGGTTCATTTGGTTTTCGAGCCAGGACCAATTTGAAAATAGACATGATGATCACTATTGCATGTTATTTCCATACCACACTTTCATACTGTTTAGCCCAAGTCGGTGATGTTATGAGCACTTTGACATGTGTGGTCTCATATCGCTTTAGATGTAATGATCAATACGGTTGGGTGTTTGTAATTCTTATTCGGATCAAGGCATTTGGTTTAAAGTGCAATCCATTCGACACTGTTTTGTTTGTGGCCACATTCAGTTTATCTAAACCGGAGAGTCGTTTTAAATAAATTTTAAAATCTAAAACTTGTGACATATGCTGCCCAAGTGGGAGATTGTAAGATTTCCAATTAGGTGGGCTAGCATAGTCCAAGATTTGTTTCTAAAATCGATTTAGTGGCGTTGACTATAGATGGAGTAAGCAGAAAGAATCCAATAATGGTAAGTGATTTCCATGGAGATATTGGATTTTATTAGCACACCTTAATGGTATGAAATATTTATTACTATATGTGGACCTAAGATATTGTTTCCTTAATGGAGAAAAACTCTAATTTCTTTGCAGGGTTGGTCCCTACCCTCACCCCTATATATAGTTATCACTGACTCATTAAGTGAGACTAATGAGATATAGCAAAAGGAAAAGAGGGTAGACTAGACTAACATTGATCGTGTTGTGCAAGGAGCATACGAGAAGACATTGAGGAAGTGTTACTCTTCAGCTATGGATTCAGGTATGCCTAAAAACATGTTTTTATAGTGTTTATCGTATATGCTCATTGATCTTCATGAATCGATTCCATATTTATTTTCTAGCAATTACTCTTAAAAATAATTGTGACATTCTTCAGGAGGTGGAACTGTAAATTACCCTTAAAATTTTGAAAGAATTCATGCAAGGGCGACTAAGCTGGAGCCTGGAGCACGCTGGGTATTGGCAACCAGAAACTTGATAAAGAAAGGCATCTAGAAGATTAAGCAGAAAACGAGACCCAATAGCCAAAAGATTACTAGAAAACTCCTTGGAGAGAAAGCAAATGAAAAATGCTCGCCAATGAACCTGAGAAATCAAAGATAGGGAGATCCACTTCAAAGCAGTGAACTCTCATTACCTCTTTGAATAGTTTAAGTTTTGCCTTTTTTTAAGCCTATGTACTTGTTCAAGTTTTCTTATGGATTTGAATCAGGATGGTAACAGGGTTGATCGATCTTCAATCCTGATTATAGGTGTCAAAACCTAGCCCGAACCGATAAAATCGATCGAAGCCAACCGATAAAATTCAAATCAAACCAAACCGATCCTTATTGTATTGGTTTTGGACTGAGGTATGTTAGAACTGGTTGAAAATCGGTCCAAACTTAACCGACCAATAATCAAACCAAAATCAAACCGAATGAAACCGATAAAAAAATAAATGATTATGAGATTATAAATTGGTGAATTGACCATCCATTTTCAAAATATTAGTGAGGATATTTTTTATTATAAGGGGAATTGTTACAAATCATTGAATATTAGTTTATAAATAGAGAAATTGATTTGTAAATTGTAATAACGCTTCCATTGATTTCCTTGTTCACTATGCAAAATTATTTGGATAGTTAAATGAATGATTGGATAATAGGGTTCATTTTGTGACTTCAATATTAGTTATCTTCTTAGTAATTTGTTATCCATTGGTTCTAATATCAGTTATATTTCCCTTGCAACAATAAACCATGATTTAATCATAAATTTAAAGTGTTTTTTTCGTCAAATCTTGTCACTATAAGTTGTGAATATAAGATTTCATTAAGGTTCAAGACCAATAATAAACCGATCTAAAACGGTATTAATTGAAAAATCCAAATAAATCGTAACCAAAATGGACCAAAACTGAAATCAATCAAAAATCGAAGTTCCTTAATGGATTAGTTTTGGTCTCCCTCATTCCTAGATTGAAACTGATTCAATCCGATCAAAACCAAACCAAACCGAATCGACCAATTGACACCCCTAATCATGACATTTCCAATCCCAATACACTGATACAATCCAAAGGTAAAAATATAGTAAAAATTTTGATTTTTATTAAAACTAAAGTCTAAAGGTAAAAACATAATAAAAAGTTGATTTTTATTAAAAGTAAGTATAAATCTGTCTTGATCCAGTCTGATCCAGAGCGATCTGGATTGGATTCGGAATGACCGATACCTTGACCAATAGCAAGTTTTAAATCCTTGGTGCCGACATCCAAGATTTAGCTTTCACGGTTCCAATGTTCAAGTCTGGTAAGATTTCAGATCTTTAGATCTCAATTATCATGATTTTTAAGTTTAAAGGTGCCAAAAATGGTCAGTTTTACTTCACCGTAGCTAAACAATGGGACGGTCCAGATGAAACAACAGAGTAACAACTCTGATCTTAAAATGGTACTCTAATCTTAGTGGTAACTGGTTGGGACATCCTCAAAACAGACTTTGTCTTTCTCCAAGGGAGTTGTCAGCAACTGTATAATAATCAGGTGGAAGTGTGGGGGAGGATCATCAAAGAGAAGACTCATCAATCATCACCATCATCAGAAGCTAATTGTGAAAGACATACATAATTTGAAGAACATGGTCGCTATCTACCAGCAACTACTGCTTTTAGCTGCTATAGCTTGGTCGTGGTGGTGGAGGATGGCCATCCTCCTCCTCTAGAGGCTAACTTCAAAAAGGAAATGGTGGAGGAACACAATAAAGTCCGTTGTTCAATGGGAATAACCCCATTGAAATGGGCTAACGGGTCAGGTTCACGTACAAGAATGTTATCGTACACTCTTGATCCATGGATATGGAATTTATTAAATGAAGAGAGAGAAAATTGATTCTATATCCACATATCAAGACCGTTCTCATACATTCTCGTATGCAAACCTGATCTGCTATCTTGGAATGGAATGCGACTGTGGCAGCATACGTAGAGGGATATGTGAAGTAGAGATCAAGGGATTGCGAACTCGTATACTCCCAAGGACCATACGGAAAGAACATCTACTTGGCCTAAGGCACCCAGCTAGAGAACGCCGCAACTGCCGTGAAGATGTGGGTAGATGAAAAGAGCGACTACGACCACGCCACCAACTCCTACATCAATGGGAAGCAATGCCTCCACTACACCCAAGTTGTCTCCAAGAGGCAGTCTCAACAACTCGGCTGCGACAACGTCAAATGCACCAACAACAATGCTTACTATGTCGTCTGTAGTTATGACCCTCCTGGCAACATAATTGGACAACTCCCTTACTAATTAATAATAGAGAGATTCCATATATACTTATTAGAATGTGGATCAGGTGAGTAACATTATTCACGGGTTGATCCACACAGATGGAATCCACCACAGAATTGATTATTTGATGGATTCTATCTATGCAGATCAGCCCATAAAAAAATGGTTTTCGTACGAGGACTTGATCTGATCTACTCTCTACTTATTATGTATGCATGAACTAGAATACACCCATTGGTTCTTTAGGTATGTGCGACGACATTTGTTATCATGTATGTTGTCCACAGATATACACTGAGAATTAACGCATGTTGCTTCTTGTTGGTCTGATTTGTCACTACCAGCTTTGCTTTCTGGCCTTCCTTCGGGTTTAATTACCTTAATTTGAAAATACAAAACAATGCACATTTTCTCTCTTGCTTTAAGCATACTTTGAGATGTGGAAGAAGGGTTCTTTGAGCCATCATGGCATCCTAACTATACCCCAATTACAGAGAACAATTAAATTTTTTTTTCTTGAAAAATAATTAATAAAAATTATCTATGAGGAGGCATAGGAAACCCCTACAGCTTAGAGACATTTTTTCGTTTTGAAAATATTAAAAAATTCGTTTTCCAATGACCCAACGAGAGGTGAAACAGGGTCAACTTGAACTAGATTTCTCAAAAACCCAGACCAACCCTAGGTCCTTAAAACTCAACTCAGACCTAACCCAACCCTGTTGGGCTCATGCCAACCCAACCTAGTCCTAGTTGACCCTTATTGTACTGAATTGAGCCAAGTTAACCAAACTTTTGCCTAGGTCAACAGAAGAACAGAAAAGCTTGAAAGAGATTTTCCTTCTTTCTATCTAATCAGCATTTCTTAATGGAGGCTGCACTGGAGTAGGCCTTGCTCAGTCCTATGATCAAATTAACAGCTAAATGGCTCTGGAGGAAAAGTTTGACCTTCTTGTTAATTAGGTGGATTTTGGCATAGATTTTGCAATAGATAATCCATCAAATGCGTGACATCCCACATTTTAAAACTCGAAATGAGTATGATCTCATCTCATCTAGAATCGGTTGGACCATGATTGGGCTGAACTTGTTCATACTTAATATGCGTAAAATTAGGTTTAATCAGAAGGGTTAAAGAATAATGACAACTAAAAACACAAACTTTCCATAATTTTGAACAATTGAAAAAATACAAGGGAAAACATCAATATAAGTGCCCTCTTACCATTCAATGGCTTAAAATTTTTGCAATTGACTTACCAAGTAGAAAAATTAGGGTTTTGAAACGAGACTTCACATCTTTATTTAGGGGGTGTCAAATGGTCAATTTGGTCCAATTCTGGTTGATCTGAATAAAACTTTTTTCAACCATACATGGGCCTAAATCGAAGTCGAATAGCATAATTTATCTTCTTTTACTAGTTAATCCTTTATTTGCTACTTTGATTGGATGGATAAATGAGTATAGTCCATAATGCATTCAAAACCGCTTCACAAATGATATAGCAATTTGGGAGAGGATGCCTCGGTCCTGAGTATTGAATTACAAGCAATCCGTAGGGGAATTGAACCGTGCATTGAAAACGGTATTCAAGAAGTTTCAATCCGATCGGATTCTAAGCTCGAGATTGATATGCTTAGTAGAAAGATTAATGACACATGAAATGTTCAGTACTTGAAAATCAAAAAATCCTTCATTTAGCTTCTTTACTTACCCAAAATGAGTTTAAACATGTTTGGAGAGAGCAGAACCAACCAGGTGATTACATAGCTTCCCTTCCCTCTTCGAATGGGGAGATCATTTTGCTTCCTTCAGATTTCCAAAATGAGTTATGGTATATATTGGGTCGTAGGGAAATTGCTAAGAACATTACAAAATCTCAGCATTGGGTGGGTAGGGGAATCAATGTGTGATCTTCTTGTAAATACTTAATAAATCCCAACGGCAACAAACTAAACCTTATCCCAACTTAATGAGGCCAGCTACATGGATCCAAAAAAAAAATAAGAAAAACTTACTTCTAAAACTGAGAAGGGGAGGGGGGGGGGAGGAGGGGGTGGGGGGGATGAGAAAAGACAAAAAGAGAAAGAGATGGGAATGAAAAATGGAACTTGACAATTGAAAGGTGAAGAATGCAAGATAAAAAGTAAGAGATGAGAGATAAAAGTAAGAGGAAAGAGGCACAGTCCAGCAAGTCAAGAGAATCTCAGTTAAATGGGGTCAGCCACATGGATCCTTGACCTACAATAGTTCTATATGAGGTCTTACTTGGTAAGAGACCCAAACTACGCATGTCATTCCTACCAACTTCTCCTATGATTATTTTAGGCCTACCCCTAGCTCGTGTGGATCTTATAATCTGAATCATATCACTTCTCCTTACTGGGTTATAAACACTAAACAGATCCCATTTCTTCTAATTGAAAAGAACTAAATCAGTTCTTCTATCTCACCTCTTTTTTGTTTTTGAGAGCTACGGTTTCAAAAATCCTAACCGAAGAAAAAATATTGATCTCCTACCTGTGATGAGTAACAGTTCTTTGGAGAACAAAAACAGGTAGGCTTTGAGGAAATCCTAAACCGCTTATGTTTGTGTTTGTTTAATCTTGTATTGCTTGATCAACAATTTAAGGGTGCAATTTTTTTGTTCAAAATTCCTCAACGCCAATACTATCCCCTTCTTTTGTGTGTGTGTGTTTGTGCATGATAGCATTGCTCAATACTCGCATTTAGCAACTAACTAGGTAGAAAAATGCCCAAAAGATGCAGGTGAAGTTGAATCAAAATTAAGCAACAGCTTGGCTCCACACCATAGTTTTAAAAATCGGACAAGAATCGGCCAAGACCGATCCCAGTACCTATCCGATCGACCGGGAAGATATAAGGGTTAGAAAAGAAAAAGAAAAAAAAAAGGAAGAAGAAGAAGAAGAAGAAATAAATTCATCCCATCCAATCTGTATCATAATAAAGTAATAAAGTACAGGGGAAATGGTTAAACATAATCTGACTTAGAATTCTTCTTTTGTATAAGGATCGAGGAATGATATCCTCTCCAAGCACCGGAAGAGAGGGGTCTAGTGAGTGAAAACAGAAAGGGGAGCCGTAGTCTCTCCAATGAGCCACAAGTCTCACATGCCCTCCTCTCCTGTCTATATTCTTTGAACCTCTCCAATGGCCAAAGAAAAATTGCAAATACCCAATATGTAAATATATATATATATATATATTTGATTGTTCGGCTTATTTTGATATGAAATGAAGACTCCAGGTGTCCGCATCTTTCTTGTATAAATACATTGTATGACTTACAGAAGATAAGTTAATATATGGAACTCGAAAAAATATCAATATTCCCCCTCACCCCAAAAAAGAGAGTAGTACTTTTAGTGGTGGTAATTTTTTTTTTTATATAGGAAAAAGAAAATTCATAAAATTAAAAGAGAAGGGAATTTACAGTACAAACGTCTATGCGGGAGGGAATTGAGGTTCTCTTCTTGAGAACCAATGTACCAAAAATGGTTTAGTTGTGTTGATTTCTTTTATTGCAATTACATGTGAAACACAAAATTCAGAGTTAATAGCGGTAATTCTCTATTGCATATGGTACATTTAGCGGTAGATTATCATCCCATATAGAATTTTTGGGTCCCATGTTTATCTATGATTTTTACAACCATATAATATGGGAGGCATAAATCCAATTTGTTATGATAGCATTTTATGTAATATTTTGAATACTTTTACCTTGTAAAATAAATGAGAAAACAAACAGTGAAAATTTTGAAAATTTTTACAATAATATTTTACATTGCAATTTACCTCCTAGAAACAAACATTGGAAAATTTGACATGTAAAATTGAAACCACTGAAACAGACATAGCCATATTAGTTATATAGACCAATTTGTATAGAGATTAAATCTAGATCTCCATGATTTATAGTTATCTTTCTTTCCTATCGAAAAGCAATTTAGTGAAGAGGATAACCATGTGTACAACATAATGCTTTAAACATACAAAGTCTTAAAATAGAGTTTGTCAAAATAACGTAAGAACAAAGAGGTGGGATAATTATCCCTTTTTTTTTTTTTTTAATAGAATACCAAAAATGATTGTTGTTTGACTTTGCACTGCTCATGGAAAATGAGCAACAACTCTATGCCTGGCCTTCTCTCTCCATTGCCTTTGATCACAACTGATCCTGAAGCAGATACCGGTCATGTCCCCGTCCTTGGCGGTGGTGGTGGTAGCTGTGGGTTCCCATACAATTAGGATTTTCCGGGCATTGGACTCTCTCTGTGTGTGTCTAACTTTGGATCCCTTCTTCCTACCCCAATGAAAGAAACTCTAGGGTTAGTATTTTGAGCCAGAGCAACTTGGACACTTTGGTTTGACAAATTGATCATTAGATCAGTTGTACACCTTATGGATTGCATGTGCAAATGCACGTGTAGCCATTTAAGAGAGAGAGAGAGAGAGAGAGAGAGAGATGCACTTGGATCTACATTTGATAAAGATATGTGTCATAAACTTGTAACACAGACAAATTAATCTTACCTTCCCTGGTTTTGTTTAGTTTTGACATCTTAATCGGATAGAAAAAAGATTATTAAAATAAGGTTTAAAATAAATATCTAATTGTTTAAGATATAGTTTCAACATAATTGGTAACAATCTTTCTTTCTTTCTTTCTTTTTTTCTTTTTTTTTTTTTCGTTTTTGGGTGAAAATGGTAAGGATAATCCTCATGTCTATTTCCAGGTTTTAGCAAAGAAGGTTTTTGTGTCTGAAGTTAAAAATGTATTGAGATTGGACCAGATATATAAAAGAAGTCCACAACAGAAAGAACTGACAATTTTCTATTTTGCAAGCACATTGTTGGGTGTCAGACCTGGTGGGGATAAGAGGTAACCACATGAATCTAGTATGAAGAAAGTTTAATAAGGTTATCTTGATCTTAGTTATGTGAGAAGGCTATGTAATTTTGTAATAGTTAAACATTGGAGTGGTACTTTCTTGGACCTTAATGTCAGTCATCATTTTTCTCCTTAAATCATATAGCATCAACTACTTCCATTACTGTTTTGAGTTCTTTAGTGGAGGTGTAACTTCATATCCAAAATCCAGTTATGCTTTGTTGTTGATAGATAGCAACATTCGAAGCAATATTTACTGTTAAGAGATAGCAACTCACATTAAAAGCCATTGAATGCCTCCTTTATCCATCCCAATTAAGAGTAAGAAAAAACCCAAAGCCCCAAACAAGAGCAACTGAAGGTTACACACCCAAAGACCAAGTTTATAGAATATATAAATCCAGTAAGCCAGGATCACCAGTAGAACACTACCATCATGGAATTAGTAGAGAAATCAGACCATGTGGCAAAGGTGATATGATCGACCCAGGGAGCAAATTTTCCACTTAAACTGCAAAGACTATGATTATATCAAGCAGAACGATAAAAGAAAACACTTCTATAAACTAATTGCGTTGCACAGTGTATTGCGTAAGTAATCACTGAACGTGCCAAGTATCACCAAGAGCGAAGAGGTCTATCAAGAGAGATTTAAAGTTAGACCAGTCAAGTAAGAAGTTGGGGAGGGGCCATAAGGAAAATCACATACCAAAGACCAGATAGAAAAATTAAATAATTTACATCCCCTTCCTCTATACTTTTCTCTTATTACATCCTCCTCCCCTATGTTTTCAAAAATTACATCCACTTCTCCTTGAGTAGGGGTGTCAATTCCTAAACCGAACCGGTAAAACCGGCCGGACCGAACCGATAACAACACAGACCGAACCGAACCGAAGCCTTATTGGTTCGGTTCGGTTTCGAGTATTGCAACCCCAAAACCAAACCTAACCGCACCGGAAACCAGATGAACCCAAAACCAAACCAAAACCGGCTCAAAACACGAACCGAAATCAAAACCAAACCGGTAAGAAACCGAAACACTCCAAAATTCATTAAAAAAAATCAAAATTTGCATAGTTTTGTATACATTTGTATGGAAAGTCGAATCCAAACTAGACCAAAAACCAAAACCAACCCGGTTACAAATCGATTTAAGAAACCGAAGACAAATCGAAACCAAACCGCACCGAAATCGAAACCAAACCTAAACCAAAATTTCCTTATTGATTCGGTTTCGGTTTCAACTTTCCCACACCGAAACCGACTCAACCCGGACCAAAACCGAGCCGGACCGACCGATTGACACCCCTATCCTTGAGTATGTTAAAGTTTACAAATAGACTCACTCCGTTGACTTTTTACCCCCTAGTTTGTAAAATATTTAAGTAATACCCATATTACCCTCATTATTGTAATTTTACTCTTTTACCCTAACCCATGATCTTTGTCAGCCACCGGTCATCACTCATCTCCACCAACCTTATCCTAAGACTGTATCTTCCATCCCAACCCCTCAGATGAGACAACAGTAGTGTGATTCAAGGACAATAGACGACGGTCCAATCGTCTTCACCTCTCCGATCTTTCCATGGGCTTTCTCCTCTTGTTCTTTTCAAAATCTTCCTTTCCACGATGAAGGCAAAACAAAAAGCATCAGTTACAAGTGATTCCACTTCCACTCCCCACTCCTTCCCCTTACTCTTTTATCCTCTAGTGCGGAGTATCTCCTCTCTTCTCCACGGGAAAACACTTCATTCTGCTCTGCAATACTATCTGACGAAGACAATGGAAAGCTGCTGACATCATCACAATCTATCTGCCTTTCACTGTATAGAGTACAAATTGTAGAGATCGCTACTATGGCCATATGGACCCAAATGCTGTTGTTTTATCTCCATTTATAATATCTTCATCTTCCCTTTTTCGGACCAGATTGTTGCTCCCTCTTCTTTTCTATAAATCTTCGTAACACTCCATTAAAAAGGAAAGCACCTCACCGTCTCCGTCGTTTGCAGCCATCATCATCGCTGGAGATGGTAAACCTCATTCAGGCCCTCTTCAGTATTTTTTTTTTTTTTTGGTTCGCCAAAATGATTTTGATTGCATTTGATATCATTTATGTGTTTTGATTAAAATTGATTTTTAATTATTTTTGTACTAAACTTTAATGAACACATGCTTAAAATCCCAATATGTTTAAAAAAGACAAGGAAATACAGTGAAGGAGTGTCGACAATACCTCAAAAATGTTTATGGAAGGCTGGGTAGGGATTCCATAAGACCATCTACAAGATAAATGGGATTCGAAGATATTCTTGCACAGACATTGTCCCTGAAAAGTTGGTTGCCCCATGGTCCCCATCTGATGAACTTGCTATTCAAATCATTATTATATGTGTTGGCAAACCAAAATAAGAATCAGTTATGCTTATCACCTTCTGCTCCATAACATCAATAATTACAAATTTAAAAATATTCTTTCAGTAGGTTAACATTATATTATATAATCAAATAAGGTTATAAGCTAGGCATGAGATTTACTTTATGAAAAAGGCAGCTACCCATATATCTGCTTTGTAGTTGTTTTCACACTACATACATGCCTCAAAAGGCAGTGAATAAGGTATGTCTATATCAAAACCCAATGTGCTAACGTTATCTTAATTTTTAGTAAGTTCTAGAAAATCAGCACCCAAGAAAAACGCCTTTAGTCTTCAATGTTTCTTTAGTGGAGCCAAATGCCCATTTGAACGCAAATGAGGAGCAAGAAACATCACAAAAACATCATGGTTAGGATGGTCAGCAGCAACTGGCAATCCATATGAGTGTCTTGAATGACTTTACCAACCACAGAAGGATTTACACGCCACAAATAATCTTTGTGGTTGCCTTGCTCTCCGATCTTTTATTATGGTGAAATCCGTTATTTCACCATATTCACTGAAATGCTTGGTGAAAGTATTGCAAAAATATTCACTACAAGTAAAAATAAAATAAAAAAATGTAAGACAAAAATGTTGGCAATATCAACGTGGATGGTATAAGATCATTAACCAACCTGAAGTTGTCTGTTTTGTCAAGTCTCTGACCATTGTTGCTGCTCTTAGTCTCATGCGTTATTGGTCAAAGTGTCGATTCTCTCAACAGAAAATAACTGACTAAGAATTTGCTTCCTTAAATTTCGTTAATTGAAAGCCAAAAAAAAAAAAGTTACTAAAAGATGAAAGGAATTAAAACCCAAACGCATGCACAGTACTTGGAGAGTAATTGATGATACAGAGTCCATATATATGGGCCGAAGTGCACAGATGGGTTGGGCGAGAGAGAGACATAAGGGTTGGAATTTCGAGTTGCAAAATCCACGATTAGAAGACACAAAATGAGAAGTGAAAAAACAGTTGGAATAGGTGAAGAGAAATAAAAGAATGTAAAACCAAAGGAGAGAGAGATATGAAGGAAATGGGGATTAAAACATATCACAAAAAGAGAAATAATGTAGAACTAGGATTGGCCAGGCCAACCTAATCCCAAATTGCAGGATACTTATCAAAGAACAACCAATAATGATTCCGACAGTGCACAATAGTCCAGGTTTAGAAAAGTGGGCCAAATAGAAAACAGTGCAGCCAACCGATCTCCACAGGAAGTTCTTTTCTGATCAGGTAAGGAACCTGACATTAGGGCCTTAACAGAGGATGTATTAGGCTTGTTCCTTCATAGTTGTATAGGCCAATATCAAAGGAAACCATATGATCATTAACGACTCTACCTATTTCTGTCCTGGACAGAACAGATCACAAAAACAAGGTTTTGGGAAGATTTTAATTATCTCACTAACAGCTGGTCAGAATGGCAAGATCCTTTGGACATTTGATGGCCCAGATGGGAGGGAAGATTGAGCCCAGTTTCACCAATAGAATTGGCTGAAACTGCTCCAGGTAACCAAAACCCAAAATAGAAACTTCAGAATTTCTGGGCAAAACTGAGGGAGGGAATAGTTTCAAGTACCTGTAGTGCTTGGACTGATCTGTAATTCCTTGGATGGTTGAGAGAAGAAAAAGAAGATAGCTTGAAAAATAAGAACCTCTCGGGCTTCACACCATAGAGAGTCAATTGGATCAAATACTAATTCCATCAACCTTAATCAAACAAAAGACAACTCTTCATAGAGAAGACAACAGCAACAACCATTAATTTGTTTACCAAAATCGTTCCAAGCTAGGAGTCTCTTCTTTATTTATAATTGTTTCAATTCCGATAACCTGTAATCAAAACAGAGAAATAGAGGAAAGAGGAGAAGAAGAAAAGAGCAGAGAAGAGAGAGAGAGGTGCAATCGAAAGAGACTCCGAAAAGAGAGGAGTGACCTGCGATCAACCCAGAATGGTATAATCGCAAGTTATGACTCAAAACATATATTAAATGGTGCTGAAGAAAAGTAAAAAAATACCCCCATAAAGAAGAAAAACCTAATCACAGAGATATGGGGCCGATAGGACATAAATGACCCTATCAGCCCTGTCGCTGTTTAGGATTAGCGCCTAGCGCTAAACTAAACAATTTCCCTCAAGCTGGAGCATACACATCACCCATGCTCAGCTTGGTACATCCATTACGAAAACTATGAGCAAACAGAGACTTAGTGAACATGTCAGCCAATTGATCTGATGAAGGAACAAACGGGGTCTCAATCAGGTTTTTCAGAACAGCATCACGAACAAAGTGGCAGTCCACCTCGATGTGCTTGGTCCTCTCATGGAAGACTGGATTGCTAGCAATATACACCACAGCTTGGTTACTGGAAACCCCAACTCCAAGAGTAAAGATCGTAACCACATCAACTCAACAGTGGTATGAGCCATAGCTCTGTATTCTGCTTCTGCACTAAACCAGGCAATGGTAGTCTGCTTCTTACTATGCCATGTAACCAGATTACCTCCAACAAACGTGCAATAACCTGTAGTGGACCTACGATCACTAGCAGAGCCAGCCCAATCAGCGTCAAAATAGCCAACTAGTTCCATATACCGATTAGGACGACAGATCAGCCCTTTTCCAGAAGCACCCTTTAGGTAGCGAAGAACACGAACAACCACGTCCCAATGTACTTTCTGAGGAGAATGCATGAACTGACTGAGGACTCCAACAGCATAGGAGATGTCAGGACGAGTCACAGTAAGATAAATCAGTTTGCCAATCAAACTCTTGTATTGATGCACATCCTGGAGAGGTTCGCCGTCATTAACCCCAGACTTTTGGTGAAGATCCATAGAGATATCAACAGGTCTAGATGCAAGCATACCAGTGTCAGATAAAAGGTCCAACACATATTTCCTTTGAGATAGACTGATCCCTTTCTTGCATCGGATCACTTCAATCCCAAGAAAATAGTGAAGTTGGCCTAAGTCCTTAGTCTGAAAGTATTGCTGTAGATAAGCCTTCACTTCAGAATTTCTTGCCTCATCATTACCAGTAAGAATAATATCATCAACATAAACTACCAATACCACCAGTTTATCACCTCTGAGACGAACAAAGACAGAATGATCAAAATAACACTAAGAAAATCCACAAGTTACTATGGTAGTACTGAACTTTTCAAACCATACCCGCAGGGACTGTTTAAATCCATAGATAGCCTTGTATAAGTGACACACACGACCTTTATTCTATCCCTAAGCAACATAACCAGAATGTTGCTCCATATACATCTCTTCCTGTAGGTCACCATACAAGAAGGCATTCTTGATGTCTAACTGAAATAAGGACCAATCAAAGTTGACAACAAGAGAAATAAGTAGACAAACAGAGTTCAATCTAGCAACCGGGGAGGTCTCAAAATAATCAACCCTATATGTCTGAGTATACCCCTAGGCAACCAGATGGGCTTTCAACCGCTCAACAGAGCCATTAGAGTGATACTTAACAGTGTACACCCAGCAACACTTCACCAAATCCTTACCAGGAAATAAATCTACCAGACTCCAAGTACCACGACTCAAGAGAGCATCCATTTCCACATCCATGTTAGCTTTCCATCTAGGGATACGTAGGGCATCATTATGGGTGCAGGGAATAGGGTTAGTAGAAAGTGACAGAGCAAGACCATGGAGGTCGAGGGAAGATGAGACAAGGAATCAAGGTTATCAATAAGATACGCAACCATAGATTTTTTAATGCAAGAGCGTGTACCTTTCCTTTGAGCAATTGGTACGTCATCAGGCAGAAGAGGAGGAGCTTCACCAAAGGAAGGCGTCAACGGAGGAAGTGAATCATCTGGAGTATTGGTATCTACACTCGTATGTCCAACCTTCTTCTTACACTGATAAACCTGTAGAGAAGGTGAGTCACTAGCACTAGGAACATCAGGAAAGGGAATGAGAGAAGGAATGGGTGGAGGAGAGGAAGAAGTCCACTCCATACCAGACTGAGACACCTGAGGAGGAAAAAATGATGTGCCTTCAAAAAATGTCACATCGGCACTAACAAAGTTTCTATGAGTAATAGGGTCATAACATTTGTACCCTTTCTGAGTACGTGAATAACCTAAAAAAATGCACTTAGTAGACCAAGGAAATACTTTATCTGCTTGTGCATGCAAATTATGGGCAAAACACACACCCAAAGACTCGGGGAGGAACAAGAAAACTCGGCAAGGGAAGAAACATAATAGAAAAAGGAGATCAATCTGAGAGAACTGAAGAAGGCATGCGATTAATCAAGTGACATGCAGTTAAAATCCCATCACACCAAAAATGTTTAGGAACATGCATATGTATCATAATAGCTCGAGCTACCTTGAGGAGATGCCGATTCTTGCGCTCTAGTACCCCATTTTGCTGTGGGGTATAGGCACAACTAGTTTGGTGTATCATTCCACGGTTGGCACAAAAATCAGAAATATCATTATGAGCATATTCTAAGGCATTATCAGATCGAAAAATCTTAATTAAAATGCCAAACTGAGTTTTTATTTCATTATAAAATTTCTGGAACACAGATAAAAATTCAGATCTGTCCTTTAACATGTACAGCCATGTAAGACGAAAATGATCATCCACAAAGGTCACAAAATAGTGAAAACCAAATCTATTACTAACTCTGCAAGGACCCCATACATAAGAATGGAGTAAAAAAAATAAAAACGGACTACGAGACACAGAGCGAGATGGGAAGGACACAAGGTGATGTTTTCCCAACTCACATGCCTCACATTCGAACCTAAGCACAAACTTAAAACTAGGAAATAAAAGTTTCAACTTAGATAAAGACAAATGTCCTAAATGACAGTGCCATTGGAAAGGGTCACATCCCCAATAGCAGTAGCAGCAGCAGAAGAAGCAGGAGAGCCACAGTTGAGATAATATAAACCATCTTTTTCACACCCTCCACCAATCATCTTCCTCGTGTGAAGATCCTGAAAAAACACAGTAAGGGAAAGAAGGTTACTAAGCAATTTAATGAACTAGTTAGCTAGCTCATAGAGAGAAGACTTAATGGAAATTGTGATACGTGTAACACAAAAGATAAATTCAATGAGGATGTAGGTGAGATAGTACCATGGCCTAGAACCGGTGTGGAAGCACCGTTGGAAAGAATAACAGATGTAAAATTAGTACTAGAAGAAAAGGTTTTAAAAAGTGATGACTTACCAGTCATATGGGCAGAAGCACCTGAATCAATGATCAAGGGGGTAGAAGTAGTGGTAAGAAGGGCTAAGGTACCTGTATGAGCTAGGGTGGCAGCAGATGTAGATCCACCATTGGATGCATTAGAGGATGCCTCGAGAGTCTGTAAGCGCCGAAGCAACTGATTGATGTCATCACGCAGATTGGTAGATTAATCTCCTGAGGAAGTTATCGGCTTAGTATCAGTGGAAGACATTGTGTCAGTACCATCGTCTGACACTGCATGATTGGCTAACTGGGTGGCCCACTCTGGCTTGCCATGCTTTGCCCCAGCAAGTCTCAACAGTATGGTTGGACTTCCCATAGTAAGTGCAATGGCAGATGCACGATCAGACGACTGTCCACTAGAACCCCGACCAACCGACCCACGACCGCAACCACGTCCACGGTTGCCAAGGAAGGCAGAATTGTCTTTGGAAGACTGATCAGGTTTAGTTGATGAAGTAATATGCTGCAGTTGCAAATAAGTGTCATTTAGAGTAGGAACAGTATCGTCTGCAAGTAAATGGCCTTTCACTGCCTTCAAATCATTATTCAATCCAGCCAAAAATTTGAAAACAAAAAACTCATTGCGCTGAGCCTTCAATTTGTCAATGTCTGTGGTCAAGGGCTGGAAAACATTGAGTTCCTCAACCATTCCCCTGGAAGAACTATAGTACTCTGGAAGAGATCTGTCAGACAGGCGAAACAGGAACAGCTTCACATAAATATCATAAATACAGGTCATGTTCTTTTCCTGAGAGTATGTTTCTTTCAAGTCATTCCATACTCCCTTTGCAGTAGAGTGAAACATGACATTTGCAGCAACATCTGGCTTCATACTATTCCACAACCATATTAAAATCAAGGCATTCTCCTTCATCCATTCATTATAACCCTTGTCAGATGATGGAGGAGGTTTAGAAGTAGTATACTGAAGTTTATCCTTAACCATAAGATAAATCTTCACAGACTGAGCCCAAAGTAGGTAATTCTAACTTCCCTTGAGCTTGATAGAGGTAATTTGGACATTAACATTGTCCGAGGAAGATGTAGCAGTGGTAATTTTGGTCTCAGCCATAAGGAACCACAAAAAATAGAAAAGAAAGGATTGTTGATATAGAGGCAAACAAACAATCACCTGTATACATATCTATATAGTACCATAGAATTGGGGATTCTATTACAGAGCCATATTATTAAGACTTGATCTCTCCATAGTCATCACCAAACAAACAATCACCTGTAAGGTTTAGGGTTTAGAGTTTACGGTTACATACCATGGGGTAAAAATCAATGAGTATAAAAAAACTCTATCAAAAATCAGTCTTCGATTGTCAATTAATAAAATAAGCAAAGGGACATTATCTAACAACCATGTGATTTAAGCCATAGCAAACGCAACAGTAGGCGGCTGCACACCAGAGAGGTTAGCGGAAGAATGAAGTCAACAGAGCGGAATGTACAAACCCTAGGCTTGATCACAGAGGCTCTGATACCATGTTACAATCCTAGAAACCTGTAATCAAAACAGAAAAATAGAGGAAAAAAGAGAAGAAGAAAAGAGCAGAGAAGAGAGCGAGAGGTGTAATCGAAAGAGACTCCCAAAAGAGAAGAGTGACCTCCGATCAGACCAGAATGGTATAATCGCAGATTATGCCTCAAAACTTATATTAAATGGTGCTGAAGAAAAGTACAAAAATACCCCCATAAAGAAGAAAAACCTAATCTCGGCCCTGTCGTTGTTTAGGATTAGCGCCTAGCGTTAAACTCAACAATAATGTTGATGGGTAAGGGAATTACAAAATAGAAGGTTCCTTAAAAGGAAAACTTAATTTAGTTTCCTAATACAATATTTACTAAAAACTGAAATTAGGAACTAATTAAAATTAGAAACTAGCAGAAAAAGGAAACTAACTACTAATGACTTGACTCAACTAATAAATTGACTCCTAAGAAAACAAATATAACTTAAATTGAATCCAAGTGTAAAGGAAACTAATGTAAAAGGAAAGAAATCAGGCAATCCCGTATGCAACTATTATACATTTAGTTTAAGCCCATAAAAGTCGCCTATTACACTCAAAACACATGGGATCAAAGGCCCAACCTGTATGTAGCCCAACCCTAAGCTTATTCCTAATAAAACAATCCTATTTTGGTGATGAATCTGCGTCAAGAAACCTTAACAATTTGGTAATAGTTTCACCTATATAGAAAAGGAGATATGAAGAAAATGATGGGTATTTAAACTAAATCACAGCAGTAAAAACCCCAATGATTTGATAATAATCTCACCTATATTGAAAGAGAGATATGAAATAAATGGCAGGGACTCAAACCAAATCACAGCAATAAAAACGCCAACGATTTGATAATAATCTCACCTATATCGCAGTACAAAACAAAAACAGAGAAAAAAAGAAGGCACTCACAGATCAACAAAGCTAGAGAGTGATAGCCATACCAAATCATCAATCAATAAGGGTTCATTACTCTCTTTCGCTAATGATTCAAGATCACGTTATGCCAGTTAATTCGATCTACTAGCAACAGAGTTCAGGCATTCCAAATCAAAAGCGGCAGGGATGGGTGGTAGTTGTCAAACAATATTTGAAAAATTAGTGCTTTATCCGAAGTTGGAAACTGAACACAACACTAAAGCCAAGGGATATGTCTAAGAGGGGTACTAGAGATAGGAATTTTGGGAGATCCTTCCTTTAATTTTTTTAGGCGCAATAAAGAAGGGGGCGACGGTTCGAGATAGCGATAAAGAGGCAGGGAAGGCGGGAGAGAGTTTTGAGGGGGTGGGGGTTATATGTCTGCTTAAAAAGTTGGCCAAAATATGAGAAGAACGTACTTTTATAGGATACATAGACATATACCATGTCATGTGGTGATAACCTGGTCCAGTTAAACTTCACAAGTAATTGACAAGGAAGAAGCTTACCATCACAAGACTGCTTAGAAATTTCTTTTTCAGGATTTGCATGTATCCATCACAAATTTAATTGATAACTAAGAAACAACATGGAAACTACAGAAAAAGATGATTTAAGGAATTCAAATATTGGAATGATTTTCAGATGTCAATCAACCCTAGCAATAAAAAGAAGGCTTTACAGGCTTACATCATGCCAGATTGAAATGAGATCCTCAGGTGAGCGGTTCTTGGCCCTCTCAATGTCCGTTACTGAGTGGTTAATTTCGGTTCCAGAGGTGTAAACCCAACAGCAAATCTCGAATTTCTACAGAAATCACCTGATGTCAACAGCTTCTGCAATTTCTTCAGTGCTACAGCTGAACACAGTAGACACTAAAGATGCCATAGGCCCCAATCTTCTTGCTGATTAGTTTTGCATCATACAATCTGTGAAAGATGGCAACAAGGATCACATACTATTGCCAGAAAATTTTGGTTGATAGCAGTTCTCGAACTATCTATGAAGATGTGTTTTAACTAGTGAATTTTGAGTCCTCGTACACTACACTACCTGGGATCAGGCGGTGTACCTAGCCAATCTCAATGTGAACCCAGACTTGGTTTGGGCTTATCAAAAATCTTTCAAGCCAGCTCTGCAGGTAGATGTAATCTCCTTAAAAATAAATAAATTTACATAGCATAGTAAATTTAATTGTGTTATGCTGAAAAATCAGAAGATAAATCCTGTACCACATTAGCTGCCTAAGAAACAGTGTGAGAAAGACTGCCACATAGAGTAAGCTGCATGGTATATTTTTAGTTGTGCTTCTTTAGCCAGTAGTGCTTTAGGAGCTAAGAGCTCAAATCTGCAAACCTTTGCCTCACAGCAGAGGCAAGAGCCCCTTCACCAACACTAGCAAGCCCTTCTACCACCCTCTGCCTGACTCTGATGTAAGGTATAAATCCTCTCTCTGCCATTTCCATCACTACCTTTCCTGCCAAAATAAACTCTCGCCTCTCTAAACATCCGTTAACCAACGTCACATAAGCCTCAAACCCAATGCTGCAACCCTTTTTCTCCAAAAACTCAACCATGTCAACAGCTCTCACTATCTCCCTGTTTGCTCTCATTGCTGCAACTGTCTT